>NC_137914.1:7300027-7435027 GCF_963457725.1 Sprattus sprattus
CCTCAGTCTCACATCATGGAACTTACACACTAGACAGCACTAGACAGCAGTACACTCAACACAAAAGACACAAAGAATTTAATAGGAGGCTCCCTGATCAAACTTCTAACACAACTTGGGTCAAATCAGTTCTTCTCAGTGATCTCAGTTGTATGTATTATGTTGATGAAGCATCTACTAGAGTGTAAAGTCGACCATGATGGACCCAGTGACAGGGGATACTAGTGTACTACACATACCGTCTTCTTACTGTCAGTGATGCGTTCACCATAACAGCAAACACAGATTTAAATATCTGCATTCACAGCAACACACTTCTTATAGCTCAGCATACATCTCTACACAGCATGCAATAAGGCAACTAACTAACAATGAAGCCTATGCTACCGTCTGAAGCACAATTGTTATCCAAAGGAGGAAAAAGAGAAAAGAAAGTTGTTCTACATAATGCTCACTCCAATAAAAACAGTATACCTTTCGTTTCCCTTTCGAATGACCCAAACCATATTTAAAAAAAATACATCAGTTTGTAAAAGATTTTTTTCATACACAGAATTGGTAGGTAGAAAGTGCAAGCCCACTGAATTCTGAACATGTTTGGCTGAAACACGGCTGATTAGGGCCCTTGCATTGTTCCAGCATCGGGTCTGAGGCTGGCGGACCCAGCAGGGAGTGCCTGCAGTGGGAGTGGAGGGTCTGGGAGCACAGCTGAGCCCGGGGGCCCCCGCCAGGGAGGGTGGAGGTGATGGTGGCACGTGTGGCTGCTGAGCAGGTGGTCCAGCGCCAAGAGAGTGGTGCAGAGAGGGACCCAGGTAGTGACCCCTGAAAGAGGGCCTGTGGGTCTGCCAGCTGAGCTTAGCAACGCCCCCCCCCCCCCCCGCCCGCCCGCACTCAGCATAGATGGGGCTGATGGGGGCCCCCTGAAGCCCCAAGAGGCAGTCAACGGGCAACGCATCCAAAGAACAACAAACAAGCAAGCAAACACCCAGAGAACACACTCAGCCTCAAGTTGTCCCATCCAGTGATTATGCTGATTGTGTTTAAAGTCTGTAGCTGAGCCACCTCTATTATTTCCTATTGGCCGTCAAGTCTGATGAGAAGCGAGAGTGGGGTCTTCACGGTAGACTGATGATGCTGTTGGGGTGGGGGACATGGAGCACTGAGCCAGAGGCCCTTCTTCATTGGAAGATGGCAGGTGTATGCCAGACTTGTAATTACTTCAGTGTCCCATCTGAGACTCTGAAGTACTAGTTAGCTGCAGAAATGTTTGAAGATGAAGAGTGTGTGTGTGTGTGTGTGTATGTGTGTGTGTGCCTGCGTACGTGCGAGCATCTCTTTGTCTTGCTGTCTGTGTTTGTGTGTGTGTGTGTGTGTGTGTGTGTGTGTGTGTGTGCCTGCGTGCATGCATCTCTTTGTCTTGCTGTCTGTGTTGTGTGTGTGTGTGTGTGTGTGTGTGTGTGTGTGTGTGTGTGTGGTGTGCATCTCTCTTGTCTGGCTGTCTGTGTGTGTGTGTGTGTTCCTTTTCGGCTTCCTTGAGCATTCTCAGCGGGATATTCTTAGCCACTCAACTATTCCCTTAATGTCACCCTCCTCTTTTCAGTCCTGTCTCTGCATAATGGAGGGGGCAGACAGGTGCCTCCCAGCTATAACTGCCCCCTCTCCCACCCCTCCAAAAAAGATGCCCTGGACCAGCTATACTTAGAGCACAAAGCATGCCACTGAAATGCCTCCGTGACAAAGTGCACACATTCTCCAAGCATTTCTCGAAAGCATGACGCTTCCTTTGGATTCCTCCTTCTCTAGGGATTTTTATCAGAATAAGAATCAGAAATCAGAAACTGATTTATTGTCACGTAGGTATGAGCCTACCTGAAATTTGTTCTGGTGCATAGGTGCATACAGTAAACATAAAAACACAAACATACACACACAATAAGTAAGTACTACTACATAACATAAAAACATAAAAACATCTAAACAAAATCCTGATCTCAGTGAACCTACGCAGGATAGAACTCTTCTTATATGCAAGTTCACTCAAATCAGTTTACCCCATACATCTTTCCTTTCAAACAGGAACATTATTACCCAAAAAATAATCTGCCAGTTTTAACACCAGTGCATTGCTACCAACAGGTCTGAAGTCCCCTTCCCCATTACTGCTGTCATTTCATGGATGCAAATTGTCCACTTTGAGATATCGTGTTAAAATCCCCACCCCCACGCGACCCCTTTTTAATTTCATCGTCTGCTTCTCAGCATCCTAAAGAGAGGGAAACAGACTGGCAAATATGTACTGATCTCGGTTGCCACAGCAACTGACTAGGAAATGCCCAATCCCTGAAGTACTCTCTCCTTCCACTGAGGCTTGCATGCAGACAATGTGCCCCGTGAAGTGTTGCCTGTCTGACAAAAGGATTCATTCCAAGCTGCGTGCCGTACACTGATGCACGCTGAGCAGTAAGTGCTCAAATTAGAAACAGTTCAGTAAACATAATTAGCAAGTTTTGATTTTAAATAAAATCAGGCAACAGGCTCCTTTTTCATTTGTGTTTTATAATCAGTCCCATTTACATTAGTCATTTAGCAGACGCTTTTATCCAAAGCGACTTACAAGGATGTACTGTATACTATTTTACACTGATGGCACACTGCACATCAGGAGCAATTAGGGGTTCAGTGTCTTGCTCAGGGACACTTTGACAGGGAATCGAAATAGCAACCTTCTGATTACTAACCAACGTCTCTACCTCTACCTGTACCACTGTCGCCCCGACCAGTACCACATATATAAGACCCACTCTAAAGTGACAATGACAGCCTGCTAATCAGACTCCTGTCCACTCACATGCCTAGACGTTGGCCTTGGATTAAACGTTGTGCTCTGTTTTCTGAGGCGTGTATTTGCATCATGCTAATGCTGTTGTTCGGACGAATTGGCTTCTGGTCGAGAGACAGCGACCAAATTATGCAGTCCACTCAACAAACAAAGAGAGGGAGAGACACAAAGCAAGAGAGTGAGAGAGCAATACATAGAGAGAGAGAGAGAGAGAGAGAGAGACAGAGAGAGAGAGAGAGAGAGAGAGAGAGAGAGCGAGGGAGAGAACATTCCATTAGCAGTAGTGCAAGGAGTAGCGCAAACTTCACGGAAGTCACGTCAACAAAAGTAAGTGAGTGAGGGGCCACATGGCTCAATTGGCTGGGTGACACGATGTTGGGGTCCCCTCTGTCTGGTCCATCTGTTGATCCTCATGTGCACAGGCGTGCTACGGAACTGATCATCCATATCCTGCCACGGGAACTACCACCCCAAACATACTTTGACACACAACCTGGAGGGATGGTGGGGGTGCAGGCTGAGGCATGCAGACACGCTCACCCATCCAGTTTGCCAAAGCCTAGTGTGTGTGTGTGTGTGTGTGTGTGTGTGTGTCTGTGTGTGAGTGTGGTTCAGGGTATGTGTGCGACTGTGCGTGTGTGTGTGTGTGTGTGTGTAAGGGTAAGTCTTGTTTTCTCACACATAACTCTCGTGAGCCAGCGGGCCGGCATGTGATTTGGGTCTTGTTTGCATGCCAACGCCAGCTGAGCTCACTTGAGCCTGACAGAAAACTCCAAACACAGACGACTCACCACTTTCCCTGCAGTGGTGGCCTAATGAAAAACAACTACCTTCTCCAAGCTTTCTCTTCCTCCTCCTCCTCTCTCTCTCTCTCTCTCTCTCTCATTCTCTCTGTCTGTCCGTCTGCAGAGTGTCTCTCAGAGCAGAGGGGAACAGGGGAAACAGCGGGAACAGCGCATGAGGAGTGGGGGGATTATAGGAGAGGAGTCTCTTTTGGCTCGCCATGCATTTGCCTCGCCTGACTGCACGCTGACCTCTCCAAAATCAACACACTTCCTTTCCGAGACGTCTAGAGCAGGCCCTTCCACACACTCACACACACACACACACACACACACACACACACACACACACCACACACACACACACATAGACGGCTAGATCAGGCCCTTCCACACACACACACACACACACACACACACATAGACGTCTAGAGAGCAGGCCCTTCCATCAGCCGTCTGCAGTGAATGCTGGCCCGTCCGCCATCTGCCCGGTCTGAACTTTTGCCCGTCTCATTTCAGCATGCCCTCTCCCCATCCTGCCTCCACTGATTTGCCCACACACACACACACACGCACGCGTGCATACACACACACACACACACACACACACACACACACACACACACACACACACACACACACACACACACACACACAGACATACACACACACACACACACACACACACATACACACACACACACACACACACACACACACACACACACACACACACACACACACAGAGACAGACACAAACACACTTCTCATGTCACTGACTCAAGAACTGTTCATAACACCCATCAGATTGGACAAGACCACCCAGCCTTAACCAGGCCAGATGCTTCACTTGAAAAACATACTTCTGTTTTACTTTTTGTCGTTGCTTAGCCTCACAGTCAGTTACAAGCTAAACACAAGTGAGGTTGAGAGTGCACTGTCTATATGAGAAGACTAGGTGTTGGAGAGATGTTTGAATCAATGCTTAATAAGGCTCACAAACTCTAACTGTCTGTGAAGTGATGTATTGACCTGGCCTCTCAGCCAACCGTTAGGAAAGTTCTTCTTTTTTTCCCAGCACAGAATGCTGCCCAAAGCAGATGGATGTCAACAGCTGCAAATGCCTCTGCTGGACTCCCCACTTTCAAATCAAAACAAGGCAGGCTAGCAGAACAGCAGTGTTACAAAAAACCCATTACATCTTTGGTAGTTGGATGAAAGAAGTCTTTAGTGATAGATCTTCCTTTTCTGCCAAAGCGGGGGAAAAAGGATTCATCCGTAGGAGTTGTTCCTTCTTAGTTATTGGAAAACCAGGATATAGGAGTTATCCTGGACTTCAATTCACTTAAAGATAACATACACACTCACAAAAACACACACACACACACACACACACACACACAAAAACACACACACACACACACACACACACACAAACACACAAACACACACACACACACACACACACACGCGCAAACTAATCTGACCACATGCAAAGTATCTGCTCTGCAGGTCCAGGAAGAGAAGAGAACAGAGGCATATTCTTCTCTTGTGACATTCAGACTAAGCCCAACTCTCCCGCAGCCTCCGAGAGCTCTTCTCCCACACCAGACAGGCCCAGACCTACTGGCAGGGCCACGCTAACATCACATCAACTCCTGAACTACAAACAAACATCACTGAGAGCAATAGCAGAAAGTAATCTCTCTCTTATATAAACTCACTGAATTAGTGGAAGTCAGAATTTTGCCCCTGGTTCTTAAGCCTGGGATCCCCTGAGAGGAAACACTGACACTAACGTTAGGTGACACGCTTGCCTGAAACATGCCAGAAAAACATTCTGCAAGCAGTATTCAATAGACAGAACTGAAACTATGGAAGTCGGTCACAATCGGGTAATCATGGACCGGGCTACTCCTACTCCCGTGACCTGATGGGGTGGCCATCACAGCTGACCCTGGAGGAGGGCTCTACCATGAGTCCTGATGGGGTGGCCATCACAGCTAATCCTGGAGGAGGGCTCTACCATGAGTCCTGATGGGGTGGCCATCACAGCTGATCCTGGAGGAGGGCTCTACCATGAGTCCTGATGGGGTGGCCATCACAGCTGATCCTGGAGGAGGGCTCTACCATGAGTCCTGATGGGGTGGCTGTTGTGTGTGCAAACACTACGCGAAACACGGGAGCCTCATAAGTTCAACTGTTTACTGAAACTTATTCCAACTGACACACCGACCGGAAACACATCATCCGATACATTAAAATACAGGCATGCTATCAAAATACGGGCATGCCGTAAACACTGTCATGGATACATAACATTTTCCCCCCTCTCCAGGGGAGATCCAACCCACATCCCTGAGTGAGATATAACACGAATATTATAGTATATAATAACAATAATATAATAATTATAGTAGATAATCAGAATACATTGTTAATGACTTCAGTCCGGCCCAAACATATTATGACAAGGCTATTTAAAAGGTAAAGTGCTTAAGAACACCAGACTAAAGTAACTCGAACAGTCTTGATGAGGTTAAAACCTGCAAGATAAAATGCAATCAATTCAATACATTCAAAGATAGTAATTCAATAAATTCAATACATTTAAACATAGTAATTCAATACATTCAATACATTTAAGCATAGTAATTCAATAAATTCAATACATTTAAACATAGTAATTCAATACATTCAATAAATTTAAGCATAGTAATTCAATACATTCAATACCTTTAAGCAAAGTAATTCAATACATTCGTACATAGTAATTCTATAAATCCAATACATTCAAACATAGTAATTCCTGAGGTAGCCCGGTTTGGCGCGGGCACGGACTGGTCGTGCTGCAGGATTGACTGGGCCTCCAGAGTACGGATCAGGATCTCGGCTGGCCTCCAGGTCTGCCGCGGTAGGTGTGGACACTTTGCGGAGGCGGCGTGCATGCCACCGCGTTCCATCTGAGAGGCGGAAGGTGGCAGGCCCCAGTTGCTCAGTCACCTGGAAAGGCGCTGACCAGAATGACAAGAGCTTATGGCCCCTTGTGGGCCTCCTGACCCTGACCCAGTCCAGAATGGTGAAAGCTGGGTGTTTGGCCCTGTGGGACCGGTCAAAGCGCTGTTTAGTTGCCTGCTGTCGTGCTGAGACTCGGTCACGTAGCTGATCGGTTGTTTCCCGCTGGGCCCCCTGTGATGTCAGGTGAGCAGGAACACGAAGGCGATCCAGGGGTAGTGATAGCTCCCGCCCCAACATCAGAAGTGCTGGCGAGCTGTCTGTTGTAGTGTGTTTAGCAGCTCGGTAGTGCAGTAGGGTCCGCAGGAGTGCTGCTGAGAATTGAAACCCCTCTGCTAGGTGAGCTCTGATTCCATTTTTCAGCGTCTGGTTCATGCGCTCCACACCCCCATTCGCCTGAGGGTTATAGAAGGCCGTGCGTATGTGTCTGATCCCCCGCTCACTCAGAAAAGTCGTGAACTCTGCAGAGATGAATTGCGGCCCGTTGTCTGTGGTGATTGTTGTGGGCATGCCCCAACGAGCAAAAAGCACCTCCAGAAAGTCAATGACTGCCTGTGTGGTGACTGACCCTGTAGAGACTGCCTCAGGCCACTTAGAGTACAGGTCATAGGCCACGATGAGGAACCGTTGGTGATGTGGGACGCCACGGAGCTCACCACAAATGTCCATTTGGATGTGCTCCCAAGGCCCAGCTGGCCACTGCAGTGGCTGAAGGGGAGGAGCTGGTGGGGGGCCGGTCTTTCCACTCACCAGGCAGGCTGTGCAGTCTCTCACCATAGCTTCCACATCGCTATCGATTCCTGGCCACCAGACCACTTCCCTGCAGCGCTGTTTCACTTTGACAATGCCCAGGTGGCCTTCATGGGCCATGGACAAGACACGTGGCTGTAAAGCGGAGGGTATGACTGTGCGATGGCCCCTTGCAACGCAGTGGTCGTTCCAGCAAAAGAGTTCATCTTTAAACCGGCGGAAAGGAGCTAGACTGTCTGGTAGGCCAGAGGCTGGAGGCCACCCGGAGTGGATGAAAGTGCGGAGCTGTGAGAGCACTGGGTCCTGTTCAGAGGCCTGTTGGAGATCTTGAAGTGACACTATTGCCTCGAGAGGGGAGTGGAGGAGCTGAATGAGGTCCAGGTCGCTGTTGTCTGGAGTCGGCTCCACAGCTGGAGGTGGGGTGGAGCGTGACAGTAAGTCCGCCACCACATTCTCTCTTCCTGGTGTGAACTGCAGTGTGAAATTGTACTGGTGAAGTCTCTCATACCAGCGGTGGATGCGCAGAGGCCTGTGCCCAGAACCAGATGTGGCCAGCAGGGCTGTAAGCGCTTGGTGGTCCGTACGTAATGTGAATGACCGGCCATACACGTACATATGCCACCGCTCACAGGCCCAGACACAGGCTAGGGCCTCTCTCTCCCCCACGGAGTACTTCTGCTCTGCTGAATTTAGAGCTCGGGAGGCAAAAGCAATCGGCCGCTCTGTGCCGTTGTGAAGCTGAGACAGCACAGCCCCCACGGCGTAGTTGGAGGCATCACAGGTGACCAGCGTCGGGCTGGGTGGGTCGAAGTGGGCGAGTACTGGTGGTGCGATGAGCTGGGCCTTCAGCTGCATGACCGCATCTTCGCAGGCAGGGGTCCATGCCCAATGGGCGTCTTTTTTAAGGAGCAGCCGTAGAGGGGCAGTGGTGGAAGAATACTGAGGAAGAAAACGCAAGTAATAGGCGGTCATGCCCAGGAAGGAGGCAATTTGGGCAGGGCTGGAGGGCATGGGCAGCCGTTGAATGGCCTCCACGTTAGAGTGCAGTGGGCTGAGGCCTTCTGGGGGCGAAACCCCACAAACTCCACCTCAGAGGCAGAGAAAATACACTTCTCCCCATTCAGTGTGAGGGCATGGGAAACCAGCGTGTCGAGTACCTGTGTGAGTCGTTGATCGTGGATGGCAGTCGTTGATCCGTGTACTACTATGTCGTCCAGGAATATCACCACCCCTGGGATGCCAGCGAAGATGGTGGACATTATTTTCTGGAAGCAGCTAGGGGCGGAGCAAAGACCAAACGGCACCCTGGTGTAGCGGAAAACGCCTGCGTGTGTGACGAAAGCGGTGAGATTACGGCTGTCTGGGTGAAGGGGTACCTGCAGGTAGCCTTGGCGGAGGTCAAGCTTTGAAAAAATCTTGGAGCCGTAAAATTGAGAGGTCAGTTCCTCTGCTGTGGGCAGCGGGTATTTGTCGGGCACCACGGCCTTGTTAACCGCCCTCAGGTCCACACACACACGCAAACCACCTGACTTCTTCTTCGCGATGACCAGGTTAGAGATCCAGGGCGAGGCGTTGACTGCCTCAATGATGCCTAAATCCAACAGCTTTGTCAGCTCTGCTGAGACGTCATCGCGTAGTGCCAGGGGAATGCGGCGGAGAGGCTGTATGACAGGGTGTATGTCTTTGCGAAGCAGAGGTTGATGGGTGAAAGCTGAGATGCAGCCTAAGCCAGAAAAGAGTGCTGGCCATCGCTGTTCCCATGGTGAGCTGACCTGGTGAATTGTTGCTCCACCGCTGTCCATGAACGTGAAGCCCAAGCTGGTGATGAGGTCCAGCCCCATGAGGTTAGCTCCATGGCGTGCCACTTGAAAAGTGAAGGTATCCAAGGATGTGTTGCCATGGCGCACCGGACAGCTGAGGGAGGCCACTAAGTCGATCTTAGAATTGCCATATCCATGGAGAACAGCCGAAGGCGTCTGCAGCGTGATGTGGGGCAGGAAGCGCTTGACTGTGGGCCAGTTGAGAAGGGATAAAGCCGCTCCAGTATCCAGCAGTAAAGGAACACAGACCCCATCTAGTTCCACTGTGCACGTCTTGAAGGATACACGTGCAGAGCTGACAGAGTGTATGGGTGTTGGGGCTGATGAGCTAGCCACAGCCTGTCGTGGGCCTGTCCGTGGGCCGAGCACGGACGGCGCAGAGCGACAGACTTTGGCGAAGTGGTTGTCTCTCCCGCAGGACTGGCAGACTTTTCCCCTGGCTGGGCATGTTGGGGCTCTGCTCATGTGGGAGGAGGATCCACAGTTGCCACAACTGCGACGTGGCTGGCTACGTGTGTGGGATGTGTAGTTAATCCCTGGGTCTGTGTCTGACGATGCAGGGCTAGGTGAGCGCTCAGAATCTTCGACATGTTGCGTCAATGCAGGCTGAGAGAAAGCGCGGGAAGCTAGTTGCGATGTCAGCTCGGTAGCTTTTTCTATTTGCAAGGCTATTTCCAGTGCTTTTTTAAGAGTCAAATCATCTGGTGACATTATCAACTTTTCCCGAATTTTGGGGTGGGCTGCGTGTTCTGCAAGCTGGTCCCTTATCATCTCCTGCTCCATTTCACCGAATTTACAGAAAACCGCTAAGCTGCGGAGGTCGGCTATATAATGCTGTACTGACTCACCCGCTTTTTGCCTGCGCTGCCGGAAGATTATTCGGCGGAGAATTACCGTCTGTGGAGCAGCAAAGTGTGCTTCAAGGAGTTTTGTAGCTTCTCTGTACTTTTTTGCCTGTCCCAGGGTTCTGAAAATGCGCTGTCCCTCAGTACCGAGGCAATGAACAAGGAGTGCTCTTCGTCGCGGGTCGCTAGCATCCTCCAGTCCGAGAGCTGCGAGGTATGTTTCAAACGACTCCAGCCAACGAATCCACGGTACCGGAGGCTCGCCTGGTAGTGTAAGGAAAGGTGTAGGTGGTGGGAGTGAAAACTCCATCCTCGTCGCCAATGTTGTGTGTGCAAACACTACGCGAAACACGGGAGCCTCATAAGTTCAACTGTTTACTGAAACTTATTCCAACTGACACACCGACCGGAAACACATCATCCGATACATTAAAATACAGGCATGCTATCAAAATACGGGCATGCCGTAAACACTGTCATGGATACATAACAGTGGCCATCACAGCTGACCCTGGAGGAGGGCTCTACCATGAGTCCTGAAGGGGTGGCCATCACAGCTGATCCTGGAGGAGGGCTCTACCATGAGTCCTGATGGGGTGGCAATCACAGCTAATCCTGGAGGAGGGCTCTACCATGAGTCCTGATGGGGTGGCCATCACAGCTGATCCTGGAGGAGGGCTCTACCATGAGTCCTGATGGGGTGGCAATCACAGCTAATCCTGGAGGAGGGCTCTACCATGAGTCCTGATGGGCTGGCCATCACAGCTGACCCTGGAGGAGGGCTCTACCATGAGTCCTGATGGGGTGGCCATCACAGCTAATCCTGGAGGAGGGCTCTACCATGAGTCCTGATGGGGTGGCCATCACAGCTAATCCTGGAGGAGGGCTCTATCTCCCCCTGAATACCAGAGAGGTGGGAATCCCAGGGTCAGATCCTGCTGACCTTCAGCATGCCTTCTGTCTGAAATGACCCCAACAGAGGCTTCAGTGTATATCCCTCCAACTTAAAGCTGATCTGACTGTTCTTAGTTGACACTAACACGTCCAGGTGGAGCCCTGATTGCCTAACCTTCTAACTCTTTGATTTAAATGTGTTGTTGAAGGCAGTATTAGTTTGAACATGTTGAACATGATGAACATGAAATCCTTATGGTTATCATTTGATTAAATGTTCTGAGAAAAAAAGGGGATCCTGTAGCTGTACTCTCTGTTATAAGAGAATGAAACGTTTCCTATACCTACTATGACAGCTGAATATACATACACAACAGATTCTCTGGAAATGTAAATGCAGAGTTCTACTTGCATGAAATTCAGAAGCAGATAATTACATAGTAGCGGAGTACAGGATAAGTACAGTATTACTACTGCCATTCAATGAGCAGAAATGCAAAGGGACTCCGATTAGTTACTAGTGATCAACACTGACATACACACTCCAAGGTCATGAATGATGCATGGGTCTATATAATGATGCCTATGCACCCATTAAACCCACATCATAAAGTGCTTCCAGAGCCACACACGCAGCTTGACTGGGTCATCCAGGCTTTAACCCCGGGAGGATGACCTGACCCCTGCGGAGTGAGCAGCTGGCCCTGCCCACCCTCATAGCTCGCAGAGGTCACGCGCCACACACACGAGGGGACTAAAAGAGACACGGTCAGTGGGATGCCACGGTCACCTTAAATGTCCCCTCACACACACCCAAACAAACATACATGGCCATGCGCACACACACACACACACACACACACACACACACACACACACACATACAGTACACGGCCATGCACACACACACACACACATGCACATACAGTACATGGCCATGAGCACACACACACACACACACACACACACACACACACACACACACACACACACACACACACATACAGTACACGGCCATCCGCACACACACACACACACACACACACGCACGCACAGACTGGGGGTGAAAGACTAAGCAGGTTAAAAGAACAGTCAAAATGCAACCAACCTCTAGACCGAACAGAATTCTACTTGATGGCCATGTGCTCATATTGATTGATTGATTAAAATGACATAAAATGCCTCCCCCGAAAAAAGCTTTTGGCCCTCAAGAACCTGCAGGTCTCTTATGCTTTATTCCACATAGAGACTCATTGTAGCCCACTATTTTGCCCTTCCACTTTGTTATTTTGACAACTCTGTGAGTATCTCTCAGTGTTACCATAGCCTGACGGCCAGCCCTTGGGAGGCAGGGTTGGATTGTTAGCACAACCTGCACGTTCTACTGTGGAAGCTAAACACAGGGGATTGGTAGCGGGAGGCAGCACTCGGGAGGCTTATCCCCGCATCCACTGGGATTTGGGCGCATGTGGTAGGAGACCGTCCGCGTTAATCCACGTGCAGAGTGGCGCGGAAGGGGCTGGGGGGGGGGCGGGCAGGGGGGTGGAACTCTTTCACAGTTCCTTTTTATTACATTTTTATTTCACTGGCTGCATGCGTTCCCTGACATTCATTTGACATCCTGACATTCATATGACGAGGACCTCAGACATATATCACTAAAAGTTCCTAAGCCATAACAATGTGTTATACTGTGGAGAAAGAGAAGTCTAATGCAGTTTCAACGCGAGATCATGGACTGGCCACCTGGCTATGCCATCAATCATGTCTCAACTGGATCTTGAACTGGACTGAGTTGGGATTTGTAGGATAAGCTAACGGACATTAATATGTGGTAACAGAGATGGCTAATGATTGACAATTCCAGGACATTTTATGTACATGATGCTTGTCAATGCTACGCTAAGAGTCATATCAATGGTCGCAGACTTCCTGTGTGCCTTGGTTTTGTTTGGCTGCTGAGGTTTCACAGAGCACAGCTCTACACAAACAAATCCAGGGAGCGACGCCAGCGTGTACCTAGATTACACAAGACCATATCTCAGTAAATAACAGCGCCAGTGGTGTTCACTGTAAATAATTGATGACTCTGAGACCATCCCATCTGGTAGAGGTCTGTGTGAGCTGCCATTTCTAATGCATAATAGCAAACGAATGGGATCAAAGTTAGCACAACACAATGGTCTGGCCGAAGACATGACTTAATTTCATATATAACCTAGAAAAGAAACAACCATTTATCAAAAAACCTACCTAGCCTTGCTCAGTTAGTGTTTCGGCCCCACGCTACCCAACAGATGCTCAATTAGTAAGCGTGCTGGCCTCATTAGCCCGAGCCAGTTCCAGTTAATACAGACGTGTGTGTTGTCTGACAGAAGATTAGCAAAGACGTGGCAGATGGCATTATCCCTGGGTTTGGTGTGTGAGCTTCAATAACTTTCCTTTACTCCACAACCTAAGACCTGGTAGTAACCTTATGTTTGGTACTACCATGATCCCGAGTGGAGACAAGCCAATTATGCCGTGAATTACAACTGTCTATAATAATAAAAACCTTACCAGCATTACCAGTATTAGTGTGTTATAAATAACAGAGGCTTATCGATGCATGGATTGAGCAGCTCCGCATGGTCAGTGTTGGCGTCGGATGGGCAGGAGGAAGGGGCTTTGATATGAGCGGCAATTATGGGATGTCTAGCTGGGCGTGTGCACCCAATATCCATTCTCACCCCCCAGTCGCTGGCGAGGGCCTCGCAATTAGGCCAAGGCCCCTGTGGGGAAAATGGCACTTCAGACAGCGCTCACAGCAGAGCAACAAAGGCTTGTCATGAGGGGGAGACGGACACGCGATTAACCCTTTATGGGCACACTTTTACAACAGCCCTTTGATGATCTGTGGCCTGCTCACTGACCTTCTGTTTCTCTTCCTGTCTGCCCATGGTTCTCACGCATTCTGCTTGTTAACAAGACAAAATATAATACTCATTACAGCTGTAATGTTTATTTATAGGCTTTTGTCGAAAGGTTATGACTTGGAACCAATTCAATTTTTTATCAATGTGGTTATGCTGTTATATAGACATAGATACAACTGTTTCTTCTAAACATTATAGCACATATAACCGATAGAGTTGAAACTGACACTACAACTGAGTACTGATAGCTTTTTATCTTGAAAATGTCCTTAAATAACAGGAGTTCAATCAGGAACTCCAAGAGAAGCTGTGAAAATAATGATGCTAACACTAGCATCCCCAGTCCCTCCAGGATCTTGTGAGGGTTGTTTGTGATTGTTGCTGCCCAAAGTGACTGAATTGTTGTGGCAATTCTAAAAAATATTGCTGTGAAATTGCAGTGATTTTGAGTGAAATAAAAGCTGGTTGTTTCTTTTAAACATTAAAGCACATATAGCCTATAGAGTTGCAATTGACACTACAAATGAGTACTGATAGCTTTTTATCTTGAAAATGTCCTTAAATAACAGGAGTTCACACTAGCATCCCCAGTCCCTCCAGGATCTTGTGAAGGTTTGTTGTGATTGTTGCTGCCCAAAGTGACTGAATTTGCTGTGGCAGTTCTAAAAAAATATTGCTGTGATTTGAGTGAAATAAAAGCTGGTTGTGAAGATCATAAAATCCTGGAGGGACTGGATTAGGTTTTTCCTGCTAAATCTGCCTTCAGACACAGATGAGTCAAAGAAGGGGGCCAGGGAGAGGTTAGGATATGAGAGGTCTTGGCTGCTCCGTCAGGTTTATGTTAGCGCAGGGTGGTCTGCCATGATTCAGACGTGCAAAAATGTCAATGAATATGCACCACGGGAGGTGGGAGTTCACAAAATACAAACACACACACACACACACACACACACACACACACACACACACACACACACACACACACACACACTCACTCACTCACTCACCCACCCACTCACTCACACACTCACTCACTCACTCACTCACTCACTCACTCACTCACTCACTCACTCACTCACTCACTCACTCACTCACTCACTTACTCACTCTCTCTCACACACACTCACTTACTCACTCACTATCTCTCTCTCTCTCTCACACACACACACACACACACACACACACACACACACACACACACACACACACACACACACACACACACACACACACACACACACACAATCTGGCAGACAGGGTAGAGAGATCAGGGCAGAAAAAAAGGTTGGCTGTAAGAATGGGCCCACACAATGTTGCATTGTTGGGTGTGAGACAAAGGGACTCAGAGATGAAGCTCAAGCCTGGTTCAGCAGTCCAGGGCAGGAAGAGAGAGGGAGATGGCAGGGAGGGGTGGGGGAGAGAGGGGGGGGGGCAAACCCCTGGTTGCACTCCACAGCCCACCAATATGACATTTCACTTATGGTGGAAAATATGAGCGAAAATAGCAAACCCAAATAAAAGAATTCACTGGTGTCCAGTTCACTGCTGGCCTGGCTGGGCTTTTGGAGAGAGAGAGCACATTTTTGTGGGCAGCACTTGCCGTGCAGAATGCATGACAAAGACATACCAGACGTATAATGTACAGCCTCCACTTCCTTTCCTGTCTATGCCCTTCAAGATGCAGCTGAACTGACACGAGTGAATAAAGCATGCCTCATTTATCGTGTGTATCCTGACAACGTAGAAGGCCGTGCCCTTTATAATTCAAACAACTCCAATTAATTTATGAGCAACTTTGTTAAATACTCAAACTCTGTAACAGACAACTAACAGGACACCGGATACTGTCTAAACAACTATGAATCATAGAAGGCAAAAAACTAAACAGTCAAGGAACAGACATTGAGCGATATAAGCGGGAGGTGATAGGTCATGTTCGTCTCTTTCCTTTTTCCACCGGGTGCTTCCTCTGTGTTGCCTTCACTGATGTTCTCCTGACATCACTGGCCACAGCTCATCCTCATGGCTGTCTCTCAACAGGCTAAACTCTGAGAATCCCAGCCCTGTGTCACAGTCCAGTGGGTACTCCAGCCCTACCTACCAGCTCAGTGCCAGCTCCAAGTTCAATAAGCCCAGGGACAGATTTGTTTGTAAGCGTAGGTCATATCTGAAAAGAGTGAAAAGCCTCGACTAAACACACACACGGCAAATGAACATGTGACACAAATGACACTACACCGAGGTGTCCCACAAGCTACTCAAACTACTCAAAACTACTCAAAACTGTCTACATTATTTGTCCTTCTAAGCCTGCATTGTTTTTCCCAGCCGGTATCTCTTGCCCCATGAATGAGGGTCTTTTCTTTCACCATTACCTTGGATAAAACTGTAGTAACCATTTGTTTAACTGCAACAAAACCTTTACCACTCAGAAACAATGTCTGCCATGATTTCTCTCTCTCTCTCAGTCTCTAGGGATGAGGGTAAGCCAGGGTAATAGCCAGCGCAGAGGGAAGGAAAGAGTCACGCCTCATTGACTCTAAATACAAACCGCAGACTCTCCTGAAGTGACAACAGAAGCAGCATGAGGGCAACCGAAAAAGATCCATAATTTACAAAAATGTCTCCAAAGAAGGTGAGGAGACCTGGCGCTATGCCCAGCAAGGAGACAATGACCTACTTTTTTTTGTCGACAGGTTGTAACCGCTTCTTCTCAAGAGTAAAAGAATGTTCTCTTAAAAGAAGAAGGGTATTTATGAATTTACATGGTTTGGATTTGGGCTGAGTGAACAAACGTTTCGGCACTAATCAAGGTGCACTTTTATCACTGTGTTGATCAGTGGTGTAGTGGTCCCTGGAGAAGTTGGTATACTCTTAGTTTTTTTTTAAGCAGCCGATACAGCACAGGATAAACGCCCTGTTTTGAGAAGTGGGTATACTCAATGCTGACTGAAAAATAAGTGAGTATACTCCGTATACCTGCGTATACCCTGGACTACACCACTGGTGCTGATCCCCTCACTCAGGCAAGCATTAGCCATGTTGAGAATGAAGAGGTCAACCTACTCAAGAGCAACCCACAGCCAACCACATTTCTACAACTGTGAGGCAGAAAAAAAGGATGCTCTGTCTTTGTATTAAGAAGTTGGCCCCCCCAACCCACACCTTCCTGACTGTTTGGCAAGTCTAGTCTCTTAGTCATATTTCAGCGGGCCAACAGTTGGGCTCTGAAACATTCCTGGCTGTTTGGCTGGTCCAATCTGTCCCAGGACACTGGAGAAAAGCCCATTGAGGAGGAGGTGGAGAAACAGCAAATCGGAACCAGATGCCTGGCCAGAACCTTACATGTGATTCAGCAGAACAGAGCAGAAGGACCAAACCATGTCGTTGAATGAAACATATTGGAAGACAAGACAAGAACCAAAGCCTGGGGTAGAGGTAGAGGTAGAGGTGGAGCTGAGACCAAGCCTGGAAACAGCTGACTCCCAAATCCTTCCTGTTTTCATAGATAAATAAGGGAAGAGGAATGAGTTCCAGTGGGGGACAAATCAACATGAAGAGTTCCATATGAGGTCGGCAGAGGCAGGCACATTCCAAGTGATCAGAGAGTGATCTGTTTGACTGGATGTGATTTGTGGACTTTGCACTGGCTGCACACTAAACAGCTAACTTGGCTCGGGCAGCCTCAGATTTAATGTCCCACTGTTAGAAGGCCTTTCTCGGGACTTCTTTCGAGCTTTGAAGTTGAAAAGAATTAGTTCTATCTGCCAACGGTGCTGTAAATCGGTGGGTGTGGGGTTTGTTGTCCAGTCCAGGAGGGAATCCCCCCCCCCCCCCTTTTCCTCAGTCCATGAATCCACTGGGCGATAAATGTAGAGAGAGGGACATCCAGACACTGGTGGGTGGGCCATGTTTATACACCTGGAAAATTCCCATCTCTCCCTCTCTCCCTTTCTCTCTCTTTCCTCCCTAATGGAGAAGCAGTATTCCAAGCGCTATGGTCATCATCAGCAAGGGAGACATTTCATTCCTTTCTGTTAGCCAGCTCAATCTGTTCCTCATAAACTCTCCTCCTCTCTAACCTAACCATGCATCCCCCCGCTTTCTCTGGCCCATCTGCAAATCACAAACCTTCCCAAGGCGCGACCTGACTCACGTACACCCACACGGCTCTCTGTTCAAATGATGCATCCAACGCCTCTTCTGGCGCTCATGTGCCGGCCATGTGACACCACCCTCTTCGGAGCTTGTTTTCCCAGTGACGGAGCAGTGAGAGGCTCAGATGGTGGCGCGCCCACTGCGAGAGCAACTCACCACCACACTCTCCGTGGGACTAATAAACCCCACGCACAGCAGGCCATCTCCAGCGATGTACAGTAACACCCGCTGACAAATGACTCATTCTGAGAGCCCACGGATGCTGGTCCCACAGACCCCCTGGAAGGCAAAGAGCTGGAGGGGGGAAGAAGGGGAGAGGCTGAGAGAGAGAGAGAGAGAGATGGAGAGAGGCCTGACTAAGCCTTGTGCTACTCCTCCACCGCACCAGTGGCAAACAGTCACTGGCACTGTCTCTTCTGATGGCCTAGAAAACATGGATGTGGCTATAAGACAGATGCACCCAGGCACCCCTGATTTGCTGACAGAAATGGGATGCTTATTATTAATTATTTTTTTCTATCTGTTTTATGTGTCTCTTGTCTCGTTGCTTGCTTCTTTTTGTTTGTTTGTTGTTTGTTTGTTTGTTTTTTGCTTGTTTGTGTATGTTGCTTTATGTGCGTGTCTAGTTTGTTGTTGATGTTGTTGTTGTGTTTTTTGTCTCATTGTTTCATGTGTACATTTGAATGTACAGACACGTGGTGATTCTAAAAAATAAAGTATATATAAAAAAAAAAAAAATGGGATGCTGTCCTTTTTCCAAGCATACTCCAGTCACAGCTGAGATGGAGAGAACACAATAGCTACTGGCAAATCTCTATAAAACGGAGGGAAAGGAATGTACGAGTGGAACCACCATATTTCCTACGGTGCAAGAATGACCATGACCATGAATAGAAAAATCAGGCAGCGTGCTATCTAAACCTTTCCATCCATTTTGATAAACCATCATCAATTCATATCCATTCTATGACAGGAGTCACAGGACTATGCCATACAACATAACGAGATAAAGAAAGAGGGAGATTGTCTATGCAAGAGATAAAAAAAAAGAAAATGATACAGAGAGGGATATAAAAGAGATCTGACTGCATTTAACTGACATTTTTCAAGCTTTTTTTGCTGCTCAAAATCCTTGTGTTTGGTTAAGTCCACCGAAGCACAAAGATGTCCATTTATGTGTTCTCTGAATGATGTGCTCATCAGACTGGCTTAAATGACTTGCCGCTTCCTCTGGCATCGTGTGGCAGGGCTGTTAGCTGTTAGCTGTTAGCTGCTCTGTTATAGGTCAGGCAAGCAACAGCATTGATGGTACTCAGACCATCATAATCCCGCTTGAGAGTCAATCTGGCTGACATGTCAGTTGTGCTTCGAAATCACTAATCGCTGCGGCCAGTGTTTGTGAGATTATGATGGGAAAGGCTACTGTGTTGCATAAACTGTGTCAAAGAGGTCAGTCTTTCCACAGGAAGAGGCAAGGATTGCTGAAGTTACCAGAAAAATACCCGCTTTCCTTCAGCTCTTCCTGAACTCCTGTGATCCGGAGGATGTGGCATGAGCTCACAGCCTTTGTTTACTGAAATGTTTCAGGGGAAAAAGGAAAAGTGTGTGTGTGTGTGTGTGTGTGTGTGTGTGTTTAGACATCTGAGGCATGGGCCATGAGGCTTATCACTGAATTTATTTCCACATAGCAGTAACTGCCACAGTACAGAAATACGATGTGTCCAGTCTATACTAAATAAACACCATTCCAGCAAGCCACTCAACAGCATGGAAACATAGTTTCTTCAGCCACCACATAAGCAATGAGCCGTGCGTTTGTTTATTGAAAATCTTCCATGGTTGAAATAGGTCTCTTACAGCAACCTCACCCATCGACCCTTTTGTCAATGAATGGTTTGTGGAACAGGATACTCCTGAGTGAGGAAAGTAGATTTTCTCCAATCGTCAGTGCAAGTAGGTTGATCTATCTAGAGTCAATATTGTATATTTAATGTCAAAACACAAAGGGTAACTAGGTTCAGATGCAGTTTGTCGGAGAGCTAAAAGAGACAGCTAGTTGTGACATCTTTTCACCTTATAACAGGCGGTGATATCAACGGCAACAATTTCAAAGACCTTCTTAGTGTTAATTCTCATGTTAATTTGTACTACGCGAAAAAAGAAACGCATACTTTATCAGTGTAAAAACCAGGAATCCTATAAAGCGCCGACTGGAAGTAATCTCATGTTCTCTCATTCTGAAAAAGAATCCAAAAAAGGTTCCAAGAAGAAACAATAGTACGGCACTGTTCTAAAATTAGATTCCCCAGTCCTCTATAAAATGTTTAGACATACACACACGCACACTCACACTAGTCATCTGCTGATGCTTGTGTTTACGCTGGCCATGTTCCCAGGCTTTTTTTTCATACAGCAGGATGTCCTATAGAAGTAGATTAGAAGTAGGCTGAGATGCAGGGGCCTATGCCTTTTGTGTCACACTGTGTGAAACGTCTTGCTATTCAGCCAGGCGGCCAGGCCTCACGTTGTGCCCCTCACACACACACAAAGGCAGCGATGACATCACTTCTGTCTGTAAGGAACATGCAGTAAGCAGTAGGAGTCCCCCGAATCTCCTCCACCCTTTTAGGATGACTTCACTCAGGAAGCACACATTCCTCAGAACGCCCCAACCTAGCACTGGTAGCAGACATCTTCTTTTTCAGCACCATATTTGACCAGACAAAAGATAATGCTGTTGCTTTTAACAACAGACTGAAAGTCTGAAAGCAAAAACAAAAAAATTCCGAATGGGACATTATCTGACCTTATTTTAATCCATGATCAGGCGGTCTGTAAAACCGAACAAGAAAAGTATCCATGGTGATTGCTTTTGAACCTGACTTCCATTAAACATGCACAACCCCCCCCCCCCCCCCCCCCCCCCTTAGAACACACCCATTTACGTATCGGGGGTTGCTTCCCTGCCTCTGTCTTGTTTTTTTCCAAACAGTCTCATAATTAACTTGAACTGATCCACCAACGGCTGCGCTAAACTACTAAGTCAGCTCCCTAAGTCCTGAAGCTGGCAGTGTTTCTCGTCTCAGTGCAGAGAGAGAGGACTTAGCATAGCATTACACTAATTCAATGAAACGACTTTCATTCACTTCATGTAGACTCAGGCCTAAAATAGTTTCACAACGTTGAATTATGTCTGACAACTATCCTAATTTTATCTTGAATATATAGGCTATTCAAAGGAGAGTAAAAGATGAACACTTTGGGCTGCCATATGAGGCTGCATTAGCTTGGAAGCAGGTCTTGGTGGGGAGTTAATTCCATCAGACTTTAAGAAAAAATAACTAGAATGGGGACATTCATTAACTAACTATCTATTATCTTTTATTCTGGTTCTGATTCATCAGAGTGGAATCACAGTAGTTAAGAAAACATTCCATAAAGAAATGTTACATATCAATATAGAATTGTATCCTGTCTTGGTAGAAATTACAAGAGGAACAGAGGAGGAGGAATACAGTATTATAATGATTATGCTATGATCTCATTTGATCGTCTATTTCAAGGATTGTAATAATGCTAATAATTACAATATTTTGCAATATACTGTGGTTTGCTCTCCAAAGCAAAACTTTTATTTCAAATAAAAGGGAGATTTACGGAGTTATTGACTTAACTGAGTTGACTAATTGTGGACTAAAATGGACTAATTGTAACAGGATAGAAACCCATTTAAAACACTGATGATTTAATAATAAAATATCAATACTTGGCATTTGACCAGCAGTAGACACTCCATCCCTATGAAGTAAAGGATGGCTTTTACACACACACACACACACACACACACACACACACACACACACACACACACACACACACACACACACACACACACACACACACACACACACACACACACACACACACACCACACAGCAGATAAACATACACCACACATCAGACACACACACACACACACACACACACACAAACAATCTCACATACACATACCTTTGCAGTCAGTGATTGGGTACGAAGTGAATGTGGGCTAATCACAGATTAGATGGCACATTCAAAGTGCTGACTTAATCCCCATCATTTTTTCATCACCTGGTGTTCTCAAGCCACGCACTCAAGATCCATGTCACCTTTCAGCAGATGAAGTAAACTGTTTCCCCTGAGCTCCAATGTCATCACTTCCTGAGTTGAGTTGCATGAATTCAAAACAAGATGGACTCCACTGGGAAGGAGAAGGGATCCGAAATTGTACAACACAGCTGTATGTATAAAACCCGTTCCGCATAATGTCAATTGGAGTGTTTTGAGACATAAATACATGTGTTGCATAGACTGCACATTATATTGCTCCTTACGGACCCACACCTAAGGAGATTTTATGACAGCCCTTTTTTTAATACATGTCAACAGGCATCGTAGCAAGGTCCTCAGTTATCTGCTCTCTGCCCAGTGGGTGTGATTGATAGCCCAATTATTGGGGCATGGGGGGAAGGGGTATATGACCCTATAGTAGTAAGCTTGGGATGAGGTTTGTGTACAGCAACAGAGGGGGTAATTGACACAGATTCTGGAAAGAGGTCAGTATGAAATAGAGCAGAAGCAACCAGACCTTGCTGCAGAAATCACTTCCAGCTCAAAGCTGCAGCTACGGCACATCTTCATGAGGAACCTTCCAAAAACACTAACACATTCTCCTCAAGCAGTTCCCTCAGCTAGCTCTTTCTAATAGATCAGTTAGCTAGTTAGTTAGTGTGAATAGGAGGATAATGCATTATCGTATATATATGTATCCACTAAAACTTAACAGCAAAAAAAAATTGGCGCCCAAAGAACTGACAGAACTTTGAATTCTGAAGTTGCCCTCCAGTGGTGCTGTTCTAAGCCACTGTCCTGCAGACCAAGAGCTTGATGCCAGAGTACGCCACAAAGGATTCCAGCCAGGCAGTTTATTGGTAGGTACTGTGAGGACATCTCTCAAGATAGCCGTGGATCTCGCAGAGAAACAATATTTTAACTCTCCTTCAGTGTCCTTCAGCGAGATAAATGAATAAGGGTCCAGTGGGTGAAAACCTTAAAATGGACTGTTCTCATTATACTCCATGGGCATAGAATTGGACAGTGACCCCTATAATTACTACGAGGACATGTCAACATAATTACTCAGTCAACCTCCAACAGGATCTGCTTTTAAAAGTAACTCTGACACCAGTGAGTCACAATGTAGGAATCCACATGGTAATTATGCCTGTTCCACAATGCCATGCCAGGTTTTCAAATTCAAAAGTTGGTGTCTACTTATAACGACATGATGCGTTAAGTTTAGGATTTCTAAGCAAATCAGCCACTGCAAAGAACTGCTGTGTCAGCTGATGCCAAATCAGTGATGAAGGAGAGACTTCTATTCAGGTCTTCCTACCGTGACCAACATAGCCACAAATAATCTGATCCGAGTCCACGCTGAGGTAAAGTGTTCATTCACAAGTTTGCAGCTTACAGAGGGCGACCATTTGACATTCCCTTCCCCACAGCTGGTCAGAAGCCCCTTGGTCTCAGGCCCAGCGGCGAGAGGGGAGAAGGCTGCTGCATCTGCCAGCTGTTGGGTGGGGGGTGGGGGGGTCGAGGGAGTTATGGAAGGATCCTTCGGTTCGCTCGAAGCCAAGGAGATATGATGAAAAGAGGCAGTATGATGGTGGGAGCTTGAGGCTAAATGAAACAATGATGGCATTATAAGCATGGCTGAGGACACTCTCAGGGATGTGAGTCAGACTTTAGGGGGTTGGGGGGGGCACCAACAGGCATGGAGTGGGGGTTCAACAATCCCACGGTATCGTTACTTCTCACACCCATCAACAGAAACATCATTTAGGACTAAAGGCTGAAACAATCATGGCATTCCAAAGTGGATATCTGAGCTGAATACGACTGCACCCCTTGATCTTCCCCTTGACAACCTACACCCAGAACTTTCCCTGAAGGGAATTACTTTTATTTACTCATAACATAAATAAATCACAAATATTATATCATGAAACATGGCTTGAAGGGTCTCTCTGAACATTATATTATGTATTAAATCATTGTTTGTTTTCTCCACCACTAGTGCCAGAGGAAACATGGGACTGGTGACACAGTGCGATAAAGAACAGTTTTTAGATTACCCTGCCCTTCCAAATTGACGTTAGTATCTCTTGAATCTTGACACACCCAAACAACTGACAACTGTTAATATGGTCCCCTAAATTGGAAATTGCTAGGATAGTTTATATCTAGTTTATAGCTAGATTAACGAGGTTCGTACCCCGTGGCATCCTGTAAAGTCCAATCAGGTGGGAAGTCATGGAAGACGAGTGGGAATGAAGATGTGTTCTCTATCCCATTTTGTTTTTACCTGATACCATAACGCGTCTCATAAGTGAAAAGGGGCTTTAGTGTGTTCTTTCAAATGGATGTTTCATCATTGTGTAGACTGTTTCACTTCCGCTGAACCTGGTAGGGATGCCAACATGTTTTAATTGACTAATTCCACCAAATCTGCCATGCAGTTATTTCCCTTCATAGCTGCCAAAGCAGCCAGCTTCCTTTATGGTGGACACTGTAAAACCAGGCTCAGAGAAATATTCCCTCTAATCATGAGATTGGCCTATGTGCTTTACACTCCACTCCATTGATGCCCTTTCAGAGAGACATAAATTGAACGGATACTAACCAACTCTTCTGAGATGAAATCACGTCTCTGAAATTGACAAGAATGTGTTTTTATGATCACAGTGTTGAGTCATGGCTGCAGCAGCCTTCAGTGCAGAGAGAAAATATTAGCTCAGGTGGCTAATCAATGCTTTGAGTGTCGGTATCTTTATGTGAAGTCATGAGCTCAGGTGATGTAGATTTAATGGTTAGCCCCTCTTTGGGGACATGCTAATGGCTACATTTTAAGACGCACAAAGAAGTGACACAGGTCTGTATTGAAACTAAGGTGTTAAACGAAAGTAACCGAAAACTGACAGTCCCTGTGTCTTCAGGAATGAATAGTAGTAGTGATTTTTGTTGAACTTGTTGAGCTGTTTTCTTCGTAACTTGGACATCTTAAGGAGTCTTTTATCACAGCTTGTTACTTGTCTGGGTATTCAGGGCAATCATACGAACAGCAAGCATTCAGCAGACCACATACTGAACGAGACATCATGAGGAATATTCTGAGGAACATCTAAGTTACTGCTGTAAACCACAAACTAACCAAAACACAAGGCTGTGTGTCTTAATGACTGATGATGTGAGGCATCAGGCGTTCTTTTTTAATGTAATCGCCTTTAAATCTGAACACTCCATAAATCTGAATGACTCCTGTGGCTTCCACAACCCAGAGAATGAGTTAAAAACAGCTATGAAGAAAACCTCGGAGGATCATGTAGGGATAAATCAAGTTATGCAATTTGACTAGTTGTTAAGGGGGTGAAGCAAGAAAGAGACAGGAGAGAAAGAGACAGACCAGCATGTGTGAGCAGCCAGACCGAACCCAACGTATTGCGTGTTGAAACACATGCAGGAAGTTAAGCACATTCAACGCGTTAGACACGAAAATTGGATTGATGAACCCCCAAGCTCCAACTCCAGGACTGTTCTTCCCAGCCACAACCAAAGATGTTATGTAACACCTCGGCTGTTTCGACCTGCACAAAAGAAGAACTTTTACACTGCCTTGAGTGAAAACGAACCACTCTCAGGCTGCGAGTAATTCCACATTTTTTTCAAAGAATTTCAAAGAGAAAATTAACAATAAAAAAAGCATTCCATGAAAACAGACTCAGCATCAAAACTGAACACATGATGAAACTACATGTAGTGGCTACATCTCTCTCCCATGACCTAAGCTAATCTGCTTTCCAGACCAGACTAGGCAGAGCAGACACACTGCAGATCTCATTTTCCTTCACAAGACAAGATGGCAATGACTGAGGGACAATCAGAAAGGAAAAAGAGACTGAGGAGGTTAATGGTCCAGAGAAGACTGGGGAATCCCACCTTTTTCCCTCCACATATAATCATGGGGAGAGTGCTTTCACAAAGGGCTTAAGCCTTCGCCTTGATTCACCAGCACAGATGGCAATCATTAAGGTGCTGCCGCCAAATCTGGAAGTCTTTGATTTGGAGCGGAGATCTTATCTGTCAGAGAATAGTGATTGTGTATGCACATACATACACTCTCATATAAAAGCTCATACAGTAGAACCACACACACACACAAACACACACACACACACACACAAACAGTCATGCGTAACTAGCGTGGACAGACATAGTTCAGATACACCTCTCCTCTCCTCGCAACAGAGATCGGAATGGGAGCTGATGCCGAGGAAGGGATGTGGGTGTAAAGGAATGCCTTCTCTGTTTATCTAACCTCTGCTGCTATGCGCACACCACAGCCAGAGAGCAGGCGGCTGTGTGTGGGACATGGAGCAGGCCTGCGCTCCCATGTTCTTCCTCGGCTGTCTGAAGTGCCTCAATGCTCGCTGTGCTTATTGTCAGGAGAGCCTTTTGCATAGGAAGGAGGTTGACTTTTCTTTTCCCCCCCAGTCATTTAAGTAACGCATTCACATCCAGTCACCGGCCAAGTAATAAAATAAGTCCGACGGAGAATGAAAGAATAACACATATGTTACTGTATTTATGTGCTGAGTCGAACTGGATGACTTCAAAGGAGGAATTTAGAGTTCCTTGAGTGGTAATGTATTACCTTGTGAGGTTGTTAACTATAGTATTCATGCCTTTTATATTTTACATTAGCATTAAAAAGGCACATACAAACACACACAAACACATACACACACACACACACACACACACACACACACACACACACACACACACACACACACACACACACACACACACACACACACATACACACACACACACACACACACACACATAGAAACACACACAAACACATACACACACACACACACACACACACATACACACACACACACACACACACACACACACACACACACACACACATAGAAACACACACAAACACATACACACACACACAGGGAGGAAGAGAAAAATAATAAAAGAGAGTGAGAGAGACTACTGTGATGACGAAACCTGCATTGTTCTAGTTCCTTTTCCAATGACACTTCTCTCACCCACACTAGGATGAGCATCCTGCTGTCCACTGTCACCCCTGACCATTTCGTACATCAGCATTTAACATTCTGACCCAGCATGACGTGGAAGGAAATGAGTCCTCAAAATTCTCAAAAAAGATGTGGAAAATCTTTACATTACAACATCCTCACAAATACAGTGTTTTTCAGTCCATAGTTCAAAAGCAGGTATAAGATTATAAGATAAAAGTGGAAGATGCACCTAGTCCCATTCAAATTAGTTATTTGGTTAACCCAACTGGTTATCTCACTGTACAGTACAAAAGTGAGGAGCCAGGCACCAAAAAACACCAAAGAGGCCAGAACCAGAGAACAACAAAGCATATCAGGTATGCAGAGTGCCAGGAACTGGTTGGAAGTTTTCCATCAGTACATTGAAGAGAAAGAGGAACAGAAGTATAAAGCTACAGGATGCCCCTTGTGAGCATGATAGAAGCCATCGTACACCTAAAGAGATTATAAAGCTGTTTATACCATTTCATTGCAGGCTGACATACATATTTTAACCATACAAAAAATAGGTTTGATAGCTTTAGCTGGATTTTCAGGTGTTATCCAGACCATAAATTGGAATGTTTACCAACAGTTGAACGAGAGGTCATCGTCATAAAACGCTTAATTGCTCCTTGATGTCAAGTGATGGGGGTTTCCTATCCCCTTTAACTGCTAGAAGCTGTTGGGTAAAATCCATGTGATGGTTGCCCATGTGTCCGAGGCAAGCAGCGTATAGGACTAATTGCTAAATGTCATGGTGCTATACGAATACTCATTACAAATTAATGTTACCATATATTATGGTTCAAGTGAACAAATCCGGGAGCATCCGTGACAAATATGGTTATTTTTGTATGATGTCATAGATACACATATGAAAAATGTAATATGAAAGTTCCCAGAAAATCGCCGTGCACTGTGTTGAACTAGTGTAGGCCTACTGTAGGATACATAAAAATGCTTACCTCCTCCCTAAATCCATTACAAATTAATGTTACAATATATTACGGTCTCAAGTGAACAAATCCGGGAGCATCACATATCGCATAAAACACTATGCTTGATTTACAGGGAATCAAACAAATCCAACGTGGAAACCAGCACTACACTAACCACATCTCTGCAACAAATGAATGGTAACGTGGGGTTAAAAAAGTGACCACAGAGTGCTGCTATACTTTCGTCCAGAATGTCAGATCAACAAAAAACAGTAGACCCGCTTGAACCACAAATCCACACGAACTGTCAGTAAATCTAGCAACATAATAACTATAATATGGCATGTCTGCTCTACAAGCTGCTACTGAAACGCATTACTTTCAGTGGAGGACTATCCAGTCATGCAGTATTCCCAGCAGCGTCTGTAATGACCGCTAAACACAACTGTCAAACACAATGCTAAATCATAATATTGTATGAAACTGCCATTCATAATGGGCAGACTTGTAAACATTTCAGTCATTTTCAAATAAATTCCATTGACACAGTGAATCCATGAGCTCAACAAGCGTAACTCCAAACCCTTCTCCATAGTTTAATACAAGCTAATTACCTGAATCTGGGTGAATCTTTGACACACTCTTCAAAATCCACCGTCATGTTGGGCTTTATTTGTCTTCACGTTCACTGTATGAATTTCATTGCCCAAAAGAGATGCCTGAAAAATGAATGTATTCCTGCGTGCAGTTCTACACCCGTAGTCCAGAGAGGCAGAGCTACTACTGTAGCGTAATGAGATCCTCAACACGAGAGGTCCGTTTGAAGCGCTCTGCTGCAGGCTGTTAGGGCTCGTTGTTAAAGTGTGATGCATTATCAGTAACGAACATGAGGTACGAGTTAAATTATTTAAATAGTGGATTGTTGTATTGTTTTCAAATGTGATGCTTGGCATAAAAACTGATACATACGATATAGTATGTTGTAATTGTAAGTAGGCTACATTAATTATATTTGCAGTGTTAGCTATAATATTAACTATTAACTATAGCCTACTAAAATGCATCTGATCCCATGATGTCAACACAGCCTGACTCTCGATCTTCGTCGTATCAGACTGTCGATTAGCCTAATAAATAATAAGCAAACACACCGTATTAACAACGTATCACTGTTTTAATGTAGGGTATATATTGTTTGGAGTTCAGACTTAAACCTTCTTGCATAGGAAAGGCATGCAAGCAATGTCCTTTCTGCAAGATTGTTGATAGTGCAAGATGCCACCCAGCCACAGATAATTAAAATAATACAGTTTCACTGTTTTAACATTTTCCCAACTTCAACCTTTTCATGCCTCAGGACCATAAACTGCACCAGTGTCCTGTACAAACAATTGAGATAGTCCCTAAAAGCATTTAAATCCAAGAGCAGTCATCCCTGTCAGTCTTTACTTGTCCAACGGCAGAAGCAGTCAATCATCACAGTGATTATCCAGCATGACATTTTCTTTGTATAAAAAAACTTCTTTCTATTATTTTTTAGTCAGTTCCATTTGGTTCACGGTAAATAAAGACTGAGGGGAAACGCAAACAAAGGAGTTGGGACATTTAATGTTCACCACTCCATCCATTTTGGCTTCTGCAGTGTGCCAAATACCAGTGGATAAAGTTATTAAATGAAAATCTATTTCAAAAGATTTATGTGATTGGCTTGTTGGTTTCGGAACATAGGGTGCAAAAATAGAACATCATAACAGATTAACTGACTGTGTCCTGTGGAATAGAGTTAATTCATTTCCCATACTGCCCATAACCATCCCCTTTTTCTAAATAAATGGTTTCATCATACGACTGTCCACCACTTGAAAGACTTTTGTGGAGCGAATGCTTAGAGAACAAAGAGGGGAAGCCATAAGTAAAGCCCAAGTGATGACTCCATATAAATCAGATTACCAAATTACATGTAAAGCCTGAATATAACCCCAAAATAACAACCTATGCCTCTACTCTCCCTTGCTGTGGAGCTGGTCATTAATATATCATCAGGAACCAAGTGACCATAGATCTCAAATGGAAAAAGGTGGCTTCTCTATACCAACCGAAGCCAAACCTTTCCCTGTGAAGTGAAATAGCAAGGTATGAGGTTGAGGATGAAACATATCTTCTTACAAACATTTTCCTTTGCTAGTGCCAAGAGTCATGCCCTGATAGGAGATTGGCTCAGTTGATGTTTTCTTACTTGCTCTCGGTTATCCTCAGATGACTTCTTGTCTTTGGCAGTCATTGTGTACAGCCCCCCCTTGTGTTACTATGCCTTTTTTTTATCAAACAAGTCAAATGTAAGAAAACTGGAGCTGAAGGGGAAAAAAAACACAGAACATTTCTTAAACAATAGATTAAAAACAGACTGCAAGAGGGCTTGACTATGTTTTTACTTTTGGCTGTAAAAAATCTGAGAGATGTCCTCAGAACAACAACTGACGAAGTCCCTTAAAAAATGCAGCATACATGGAGAAGCATCTCTCTCTTTTTATCTTTCTCTGCTAGAAACTTTGTACATGACTTGCAGATGTGCTGGACTACATTTACTCTGAACAAACCCACCGCCCAACTGCAGATGAGTCCCAGACATGCTAATGATTAGTGATGTCCACGAGAGAACCAATCAGACACTTGTTTTCAGATCTAACGAGATGAAAATTGATTGTTTATTAAATGTTGTTTATGATATATCTTTAAATCATGATTTCAACACAACACAAATTCTTTCCCCCTAAAATTCGTTATTAGATGAATAACTTATTAGATTGAATTGAAATGAGTATCCTCAAGTAAATTGTGAAATACTATTCCTTCTTACATCTCTTAGCTGAATAAAACAGTCCATCATAAGAGGGCACTGAATATACAGTATCTTTCATGTGAGAGATCCGCCTATTACTAAATCTTCGTAAAATCTCAGGAATGTGTGATGTCATGCGATACACAGCTATGAAATCTGAAAGTTCCCACCAAATCAGCTCGCACTGTGTTGAACTCCATGCAAGAGTCTGAGCAGTCATTGTTTAGGCACACACATTCTTTTTAGATCATGGCAGACAGCTCTGCCGCTGTCTGTCATGACTAATGCACCATTTCACTTCTTGTCTTCTCAGCCTAACCGCTGTCGGCAGAAGGAGCATTATTTGAATTTGCCAGCAGACAGTTAATTAGGATTTCATCCCTGCTTGCCCCATGTGTGATGATGTAGCTGCATTGTAAACATCTACGGCCGATGAACTGATGGAGCTAACACCTCTTAATTAGTGCCAGGAGTTAATAGCCATCAACATTTGCAAACTTGTTGAAAACAATTCAAGTGTGCAGTCGGCTTCATAGTTTCAATGAACAGAGCTGACTACTAAATGGCTACTAAACAAAAGCATTCCTAATCACCATACTATGCGTGAAAGTAGCCAGCACATGACCCCTGACCCCTTTTCAACAGTAGATCAGAGGATCAACACTGGTGTTCTTTCAGAGGCTTTCCTTATAGGCTCAAGACACTGACCACAGCATGTTGGCAGCTTAGTCCCTCAAGACACTGACCACTGCATGTTACCATGGCAGCTTTGGAATCCCACAGCATCTGGGCTCATGTCTGCTGGCTAAGTAACCTCTGTGCATGACGTTATCACACTCAAGCATTAATAATCACACATTAATTGCTCAGCTCCAATACAGAAACAGCTGCTTGAAGACTATCCGCTTTGGACGCTCAAGACGTATGCTCTAGTGTCTAAATCCTCGGCCCGAATCTCTCTCTAGCAGGCTCCTTCCCACTGGCAGTGTGACTGATAGCTTTCAGTAGCTATCTGTTACAACCAGAATCTTAACATGGATTAAAGTAATGACTGTGGGTGAACACAGATGAGACGAATATGTGTTTGTTTGACAAACAGTATTAAAAAGGTCTTTTACTGTTTTTCCAAACCACAATGGTTAATTGAACAGACTTTTGATAATCACCGTATAAGTGTGTACCTCTAGTGAAAGGCAGGGGGATTGGAGTGGTAAGAGGCAGGTAAAACTTGATTTGAACATGGGTGTTATTTATTTTCTGAAGCCAGTTTCAAAATTAGCCTGCATTCACTTGCATGCATTTCCTTCAGGACACCAGAAATAGATCCGATTATTAATTCACAGGAAGCGGAAAAGGCTTGGGGGGAGAAAGTGCTGTGTGTGTGTATGTGTGTGTGTGTGTGTGTGTGTGTGTGTGTGTGTGTGTGTCACTGTGGACTCGTACAGAACACTATTGTTCAGCACTCTCCCGCGCTGGACGGGGGTTAGCGACTTTGAATGGGGGATGATCTCACACCCTCAGATCCTGAGTTCAGAGGTCAGATCCTTGTGGCTTGTGGGGGGTAAAGAGCGGGAGGCGAGGTCTGTCTTGGTGAGGGAACCAGACATGCCAGTGTGCTGAGGCTGAAATATCAACCCGAGCGCACAAGCTCAATTCCCATTCATAGGGTTCCGTCTACCATTGTAGTAGGCCAACATATCAGCCACCGTCAACTCCACTTATTGAATGAAAGTAAATACGTCATGTAAGAGCTGTCAGGGTGATATGAATACTAGGGGTTCAATTCCAAATATTTAAAGGGGGAAATCACACTAAAAGCCCTTAAAAAAACATAACCCAGTGAGATGATGTTGATTGAAATTGGGAAGTAAACACAGGGATTATGTGGTTTAAGCCCAAAAACAATCACCCAAAACCTACTAAAAAAGATGACTTTTCATCATTTAACATATTGCGTGTCTTTTTAACCTTTACCCCCTGGTGGGTGGGTTTAAGCCCTACCTAAAATGAAAGTGACTGTACTCAAGTGTAGGATATTCTCCCTTCCTGAAACAGAACCTTTGAGTCTCTCTAGAAGGTTTGTGACTGATGTGTACACGACTCCATTTAACAACATGTACATACAGAATGCATGTGATAATTATATTTTGTCTAACTGCATCCAGCCCAAATGAATGCAAAACTCTTTGAGTGCATGTTACATAAATGTTCTCCACGGCACACAGGGATTGGACGAGATCGGCGCCTGTGCTTAGGCGAGAACCGACTGAGATTTCTCCTCCTCCCACCTCCTCCCATCAGCTCCGTCCCTGGCCCCCTTTCTTCCTTTGAAATCAAAGCCTCTGTTCCTCTCGCTCCAACTTCACAGTTTTTCAGAGGCTGTTGAGTCAGCAGCCGGAGCTGGAAATGATGACAGGTTGAGAGACTCTGAGGAGACGTCTCGCCTGTCAAGTGGAGAGGAGAAAGGAGAGAGGCATGTGATGTCAAATGAGACTCACTCTGATCAAATTTGTCTGTTTTAGAGAATAGAAAACAGGTGATAAAGATTGAAATTACTGGACTTACCTCAATGACCATTTATCTTTTGTCTGTAAGGTGATTTTCCAACTGAAAGGTCAGTTCAGGTCAAGAGCCACTGCTGAGAGCTGCTACCATTGCCACATATCAATCTCCTTTAAAGATAAATCATAACGAATGAAAATGGTAAAAGATAAGCTGACAAAAGTGTGGAAATTAAACTAGTGGGTATTTGGTGAGGGGGTATGTGTTAAGCTACACACGCAGTTTCTGTCAGAATATTATACTGAAGGTGTGTGTGGTGAATTGTGTATTTGTAAGTATGTGCACGTTCATGCATACAGTATGTCTACAGTATGTGTCTGTTGTGTTTGGGCAGAGGGGAGTAGGCTGGGCTGTCAGTTCACATTTTGGGCTGTGGTTCCCCTCAACTCAATCCACCCCCATGGCAGACACATGCCGAGCAGCAGCAACAATCATGGCATCGCAGGGAGGGATGTCGGTCTCGGGGAAGGTGACCTACTTTTGCTCTCCCTCTCCCACGCGGCTCTGGGTCTGCAGCGAGGAGGAGGAGGAGAGATGGAGAGGAGAGAGGAGAGAGAACCGCACTGCTGCACACACACACACACACTCCATGTAGCATTAGTCCATTTCCACTTCAGGTGCAATAAATGACATATAACCACTGGAGTGATGCAGACCTTTTTTAATGCCAACATTTTATAATGTATGCCTTTGTGGGGTATTTGTGTGTGTGTGTGTATGTGTGTGTGTGTGTGTGTGTGTGTGTGTGTGTGTGTGTGTGTGTGTGTGTGTGTGTGTGTGTGTGTGTGTGTGTGTGTGTGTGTGTGTGTGTGTGTGTGTGTGTGTGTGTGTGTGTGTGTAGAGACTGAGTGTTCCTTTTCCACATGTTGGTGCCCCTCTTTTCTATTATTTATCTTTGGTGAGGTTTTCTTGTACCATTTTCTTACAGCTCTGACTGGAGGGGGTGGTGTTCCCTGAAGCCTCGGCGAGCGTCACGTTGTACAAAAGCAGACGGCTCTCAGTGAGAGAGAGAGAAGATCACTGGAAACACACAAGATAACACTCTCACTTAATGAGTTTCGAGCAGTTATTTTCCGGTGGCTGTTGCAATTGGTGTTCAGTTCACTGATTACTGATACAGCTTTAGAACTGTGTGTTGAAATGAATTCGAGAAAAGTAGAATTCCTTGATCTTAGTTTAAGTTCCTGGTAACATTCTGCAGGAAAGACCTGCTAGGAGTCACAGGTAAGAGCCAGACTGTGTTCTCGGCTTTGGTGTCAGGTGGAATACTAAGTCCATTAAGTGCAAGTCCTGCAGGATTGTCAACATGCACTTTACTGAATGTCGTGCGAAGTATAAAAATTGCAGCCTGGCTAGCACAGGAAATTTAGAACAAAAGGCTTCAGTCTTGACTTCAGGAAGACTTTTTTTTTTCTCTCACTACCCTGGTGACCTTTATATTTGAATAAAATCGCATCCCTTATGAAGTGGAAGAGTGCCTTTGATCAGAGGGAAAAGTAAGGAGCCTGAATGTATTACTATTATCCGATAGTCCGATATCCTGTAAGGAGGGTAGAATTATGGGGTCAGACCCCAAATTTCACAGACACAGTGGATGTACTGTGAAATATACAAAAATATCAAGGCATGGCGGACTACCTAAAGGAGTCTAACAGGCCTCGGTCCCTCAAGTGTTAACCCCTTGGGGAAGCAGCCTTCATAAGAGCAGCACTTCACCCATAATTCTGTGTATGGAATCTACGAAAGGCGCTTACCAAACATGCTAATGGCACTATTGATTTATTCACTAGCTCTGTTAGCATTAACTATCAGATGTAGTAAATCTTTCAGTTAACGGCTTGGGGGAACAGCAGCTTGTCAGATGAGTCGGTGTTGACCATTTGGTCCAGACGGTTCATCCTGAGCAATTGCACCTTGCAAACTAGCACCTAGAAAATGACCAAGAACACAATAGCTTGAACACAAATTTGGATTAAACTGGTTCAGAGAAGTCTCGGTTAATGCATATATTACTCACAATGACAATGACTGCAGTAGATTTTCAGTGTTTCCAATACATAAAACAGTGTGAAACAACTTGATTATGAAAAAAGTGTTTCATTACTTTTGCCCCCGCTGACTGTTAAATGAACCAAGTGAGAATGAGCAAAAGCAAGTTCTGGGGGATACATGAAACCACTTCAGAGAGCATCCCGTCAAAGTTCACGCATCGCTCACACCCTTCCCATGCAGGGCACATTTGCCCCTACCCTTGGATTATATATGACACTGTCAAAACAGATCACTGCCGTGTTGGTGAAAAGTATGTTAGAGGAAATCTGATCTCCTCCCATGTTCTGTGACTGCTGCTGCTGCTGCTGCATCTCTCCAGGGCTGGTGTCAGGTGACATCTAGTCAGAAGCGGCCATCTCTCTGGACTCAGGGAGTGTGGAGGCTATCCGCAGTGCATTTACCACCAGCAGCTCCGTGGAAAAAAACACAAACAGCCGTTGACCTCTGTGATCACAGAGTGACACTCAGAGACACTCCTCTCAGCCTTTGAAGATGTAATTTGAAACAGACTGTAAATAAGTGATAGTTTTACTTTAAAAGCAAACATTTCAAGTCTACATGACAGATTGATGATTTTCACGGCCATCACGTCTGATGTGCAGACAGTCCATCTGACTGGGTTCAATTAGTCTGTCACACTTTTTCCACAGTTGAAAGCTGAATGCAGAAAAGCAGACCTTCACAATTATATACATCACATAAAATCTATGTCTATCTCTGTAAAACTTTCAGATTTTTTCTTCAAATGTTGTCATTGGAATTGTCTGCAATGTGTTTGCCTCCAGCAATGTGAAATCATCCCATTGGTTGTCACTTTGATTTAGAGACTCCTTTTCCCATCAGAAAAGTGAACGTTGTATGTCTGGGGGCCCGTTTGGAAGGGGGTAAACTGCACATTCAAAACTCTAACCGCCAACAGACACTGCTGTAGTATTTGAAAATCAAAGAAATGTTGGAATTTGTGCTTGGAATACAAAGCCTGGGATGACCCACGACAGATTATTTTGTGATTTACAGCCCCTCTGTTAGTAACCTTCAAAGAAGCAGAGAAAGCTGAAACAGAGTATTAACTCCCATTCAGCTCATGGTTAGAAAAAAAAGACTTGTAGTAATGAATGTTAACCGGGCAAAGCAGGCCAGCACACTCTGGGTGCTGTCGATAGTCATTAAACAGTATTGACCTTGGCACCATTGCATGGTAATCGTGTTAGTATAAGCCTAATCTGTTTAGGATTCAACTGAGCAACTTTAAAGAGACAAGAGATATGAGGGCTGTCATTCTGAGCTCACGCTGTAGAAACCAGCACGACCAACAGCACAAAAGCATACTGCAGCATCAAGGTCAACATCAGCTCGCTTAGAGAAAAATGAATGAAAAAATGAAAGTAACATTCTCTAAGTGTCTTTCCGGTGTTAGAATTCCTATTTCACAATGATTGAGACGCCGGAAAACAATACTCCCTCTTTGTAGCGCTACTGGAATGTGGGCATCTTGTCGTGGGAAAGAGTCCCAGCTGTGCTAGACCGTAGTCTCCCTCAGTGTCTCAGTGTTTGAGTAAAAAAGTGTAATGAGAATGCTATCGGTATTTACACACCGTCCTATAAAACACTCCTCAAAGAGTGAGAATACACATAATCCATACATAACCTGTATATCTGAATTACTATGACTTCTCTCTTATACACCAATGTCAGGGTCAACAATTGCAATCTCATTTATCTCTTAAAAATCACATCTGTGTTTACAATTGCATGCTGGCATTGTGTTTTATCTTCCTCTTCCACTCTCACAGTTCTTCTATCTTTGGGCTACTTCTGTTATTCTGACAGATAAATGGTTATTTAGCCATTTAACAGTGTTGCATGATCAGGACATAAAAGAGGTAAGAACTGTTACAGTGAGTAGACAGTAAGTACATTTGACTCTATGACTTTGGAAAACAAACAGAGAAGTAAAGGTTGTTGTGTATTTTGTGGACTTTCTCTTCCTGTTTCTCTGTATAAAGTTGAAAAGTAGTAGTCTTATTTAGTTGCTTTCCCTGTCCAAATAGCAGACAGACAGACAGACAGACAGCAATGAGTGATGTCTTAAAATGTTGTGCATTAGTTTTGCTTTCAGAGATCAGAATTTAAATCATAAAATTGTTCACAGCTATTCCTGCCTCCTCGCTCTGATAAAGTGAACAAACTGCTCAACGATATGAATGAGGTTCATTGCTCACCCTCCTGCTATATGCTTGTCATCACCTCCCATGCAGCTTTTTCTCGCTGTTTAATTTCCCCAACCTGAGAACAGGGTGCTGAGTAACAGTGTCAGTGTCGGTAGCCCAAACATTTGGAACTGAACCATTACTCAGATTCACAGAGACATGGATGTGTGGCCATCACAGAGAGCAGCGTTTCTCTCAGGAGAGCTGCAGCATCGCGTCTGGGAGACATAGGCACAGAGAGATGATAGAGCTGTGTTGCTAGGCAATGGCACAGCAGACAAGGGCCAGTGGACCACAGTGGTAGTCAGATGCTCAGGGAGGAGAGAGGTTTCAACATAGTCTGTCACATATTTTTTCATCAACCCTTCAGACCCCAGAGAATTTATTTCACCTCCAAAGATTTCCAGCAATCCACCCTGGATTGGATTCTACTACCAGGTGGTGAGGGGGGAGGAAAGACCATCTGCTCCCATTTATCGTATGGGTCAAATCCCTGACCAGAAATCAGCACAGCACTAACGTATGTCATATACCTCACATTGCTAGATTGGATTTGTGGGCAACAGCCATGCTCATACAGATAACACTCCAATTAGAGACCAGCCTTACCTAGTGGCATGTGGAATGACTGTACAAACCCCCCAATTCTCTAATGTTATTCTACTGCCTGATATAAAAACAAACCTCACACTGAATAGTGCTGGTGAACATTCACTGACATTACTGCACGGCCTGTGATGGATGACTGGCAGGACAAGGTCAATACACTCAAGCCAGAGGGAAAGGTGCGCTGGTAACGCATGCTTCCTGGCTCCCTGTAACGACACATTAGGAAGTAATGCTTCACTTCACTCCCAGGTTGTCATGTCAAATACCACATGGAGCCTCTCCTAAGCCTGCTTGCCGGCACTTTTGCCATAGGCCTGTTTTAATATTGTATATGCTTCCGCTACATCAACTTGGATAAATAAAGGGCAAATGGATTCAGTTCATTAAAAAGTCCCACTAAAAAAAATATTTTATTTGATATAACAGAGCATGAGAGGTATTCTATACTGTACACACCTTGAATTAACCACTTCAAAATATATGTTAGTGCTAATATAAAAATCTAAGTCCACTTTGCTTGTCAATTATTTATTCATTTATTTTAAGACACCTGACGCCCACACCAGTAGCAGCAGTGTGGCAGTGTTATGTTTTATAGCTTTCAAAGCTGATCTGTAATGATTGAAAGCAGCAATTGGTGAAGAAAAGGGTTTAGTTAAAGTAGGGGTTGAGCCATTCCGCAACATATACATGACTTTACCAAAATGAAAATGTAGAAGTTAGTTTGTAGAAACAGTGAGAAGTAAGGGACTTTCCAGCACAAAGGTCAGGAGGTTTTACCATTGCCATCTACAGTCAGTCAGTAAGAAACACATAGGCTCAGAAGGTCCTCTCTTTCTCTTTCTATTTACATATACACTTTATTGTGTATAATATAGCTTTTACTCTGGGACACCAGTGACTTCCAGGAAAGGCTGGATGGCAACCAAGGAAGAATGGTGACGCTGGAAAGACAGATGACCTCCAGGAAAGACTGGCGTGGGTGGGTGAGGCTAGCAACCTTACCCACAGCACTCGCAAGAGGGCACCGACCATTGCTACGACACAAATCAATGAGCAATACCCCCAGAGTCTCCCGAGAGGGGGGGAGGATGAGAGACTCAACAGGACGGATTCAACGGTAACGGCTACGGCAAGCACACGGACAACGAGACGGCTCACCCAGACCACACTAACAGGGGAAGTGTTAGAAGTGAAGTGCCATTGCGGGAAGATCTGCAAAAACGCAAGGGGACTTAAGATACATCAATCTAAGACCACCTGCGGGAAAGGGGAAAAACAGATGCAGCGCATGGTGGAGACACCCAGTGAGACGCAGGAGGACTCTTGTCAGGAAGCACCCCACAGCACAGGAGACCTCTCAGCATCTGCTCCACCCCTAAACCAGAGGGTCCCTCCTAACACTACCCCAGGCACCCAACCTACGAGAGAAAGAGTGAAGTGGCCCCCAGCTAACAACAACATTGCGTGGTACCAACTAGACCAGGACCTCGACAGAGTTCTAGAGGCCGCATTGGCAGGATCAGCTGAAAGGAAAATGGACAGCATGACTGCAATTGTTTACACCATGGCCAAAGAGCGCTTTGGCACTGAGGAGAAGAAAGGAAGCGGCAAGGCACCCAGAAAACAGACCAACAGAAGGGCAAGAGAGATTACGCAGTTGAGAGGAGAAATCAAGACTCTCAACAAGCAATACAAACAGGCTAGTTCCAAAGAGAAGGAGGGCATCAGAGACCTGACCACTGAACTTCGAGGGCAACTGCGCAGACTAAGAAGGGCTGAGAGGTCTCTGAGACTGAGAAAGGAGAAGGAGGTTAAGCGTGCTCAGTTCATCAAGGACCCCTACAGGTTCACAAAAACCTTGTTGGGGGAAGCAAGATCTGGGAGACTGACCAGCCCTAAAGAAGCTGTGGAAGAGTTCCTCAAAGAAAGCCACAGTGACACTCTTAGAGGCCAAGCTTTGGACGTACACCCAATGATTGGAAGGAGTGAAACTCCGGAGGAAGAGCTTGACACAAAAGAGCCAACATGGAGAGAAGTCCACGACATTGTACAGAAAGCCCGGTCATCATCTGCCCCAGGACCTAGCTCTATACCCTACAAGGTTTACAAGAGATGCCCAATGCTTCTGCGCAGGCTATGGAACCTGTTGCGGAGGCTATGGACAAAAGGCATAACTCCATCATCTTGGAAGAGAGCAGAAGGGTGCTTTGTACCAAAGGAAATGGACTCCTCTGAAATAGGCACATTCCGAACCATTTCTCTCCTGAGCGTGGAATGCAAAATATTCTTCTCAGTCCTGGCACGGAGGCTGACCATGTACATGATTAAGAATAAGTATGTCGACACCTCAATCCAAAAAGGAGGCATCCCAGGCTCCCCTGGATGTTTGGAGCACACAAGCATCCTCAGCCAGCTGATCCGTGAGGCCAAGGAGAGCAAAGGAGACCTAACAGTCGTCTGGCTCGACTTGGCCAACGCATATGGTTCAATACCTCACAACCTCATCAACACAGCAATGGAGCATTACCATATCCCCCAACACATCAGGGGAATGATCACCACCTACTTCAGTGGATTCAAATTACGGTTCCAGACCACCCAGTTTACAACACAGTGGCAGGACCTGGAAAAGGGGATCGTAACGGGCTGCACCATCTCCCCCATCTTGTTTGTTATGGGAATGAACCTTCTCATAACAGCGGCAGTGAAGGAATCCAGAGGGCCGATAATGGAGTCTGGCATTCGCCAACCTCCACTTAGAGGCTTTATGGATGACCTTACCATCACAACTGCAACCCATGTGCAAACAAGGTGGATCCTGAAGGCACTCGACGACGTGGCAACGTGGGCTCGAATGAAGTTCAAGCCAAAGAAGTCGAGAAGCTTGGTGATCAGGAATGGTAAGGTAACAAACAGGTTCCAACTTCAAATCCAGGGGGAACTCATACCACCGATTGAGGATAACCCAATAAAATGCCTGGGCAAGTGGTACGACTCATCACTCAAGGACAAAGCCAGTGTTTTAAGGACCGAGAAGCAGGCAGAAGAGTGGCTGCTGAAGATAGAGAGCTCAGGCCTACCAGGCAAGTTCAAGACCTGGCTGTTCCAGCATGGCCTGCTTCCAAGACTTCTGTGGCTCCTGACGATTTACGAGATTCCTATGACAGCGGTTGAAGGAATTGAGAGGAAAGTGAACAAACATCTCCGCAAGTGGCTTGGTATTCCACCAAGCTTCACGTCAGTAGGGCTGTACATCAGGTCAGGACAGCTACAGCTACCCCTATCATCGGTGGTCGAGGAGTTCAAGGTGGCAAAGTGCAGGATAGTGATGATGCTCAGAGATTCCACCGACAAGATGGTTAGAGGCGCAGGTGTCACCACAAGATCTGGGCGCAAATGGGCGGCAGCCACACAAGTGGAACAGGCAGAAAGCCGGCTGAAGTTGAAGGACATCATCGGGAACCCGTGCACTGGGCGGCAGGGACTAGGGTCCACCCATTTCCAACAATGGACGAAAGCCGACCCAAGGCAGAGGAGAGACATGGTCCAAGCCGAGGTCCGGCAGCTAGAGGAGGAGGGGAGATGGTCTAAGGCTGTGGAGCTTGGTGTTCAAGGAGCCTGGACGAAGTGGGAACTTCCAAAGCGCAAGATCACCTGGCCTGAACTCTGGAGACTGGAGCCTTTCCGAATCTCGTTCTTGCTCCGCTCAGTGTACGACACCCTTCCAACTCCAACAAACCTGTACAGGTGGGGAATGAGGGAGGACCCACAGTGCAGGTTATGTGGGGAGAGAGGAACAATGGCGCATATTCTGGCAGGATGTAAGACTGCTCTTAGCCAGGGGAGATACCGTTGGCGCCACGACAAGGTCCTCAGAGCACTGGCCGACATCTTGGAGCAGGAGAGACGGAAAAAGCACCAACCTCAGTCGAGACCAACACCATCCATCCAGTTCATCAGGGAGGGGGAGAAACCATCATCCTCCAAGAAGACCAAGAAGGGCCTACTGCAGACAGCACCATCATGGGAGATGAGGGTAGACCTGGGAAGGAAACTACACTTTCCCCAGGTCGTCCAAACTTCCCTGAGGCCTGACATGGTCATTTGGTCAGAAGTGGCCAAGAAGATCATCCTGATCGAACTAACCGTCCCGTGGGAAGAAGGATGCGGTGAAGCCTACGAGAGGAAAGCCACTAAGTACCAGGACCTGGTCCAACAATGCAGGGACAAGGGATGGCAGGCCTGGCTATTCCCAGTAGAGGTCGGATGCAGGGGCTTCCCGGCACAGTCTGTGTGGAACACGCTCACAGCGCTGGGAATAAAAGGAAGGGATAGGAAGACAGCTGCCCGTAGGTTGGGGGAAGCCGCAGAGAGAGCCTCTTGCTGGCTCTGGAATAGGAGGGAGGAGTTAAGCTGGGGACCAGGAGAAGGTGGGCAGTGACTGGCCATCACTGCCGACCCGCCAACTTGAGGGCGTTGTGGTTCAGGGTCGAAACGTCCAATGAAAGTTGGTCACCACCTGATGACATCTTCTCCTGGTCAAAAGCTACAGTCACTTCCTAAGTGACTTTAGGAGTTAGCACTTTATTGTGTATAATATAGCGGAGTAGCAGTAATTCACTTACAGTGTGTATTGAAAATGTGGGATAATTCTGTGTACATCAACAGAGAGGTTAAATCTCCTTAAGCGGAGGCATTTGGGATTGAGAGGGTCACTGGCAGTGCGTTCAATACATTCCCAAAAAGCTCAAATCTCTGCAACATTCAGATATTCTGCATTGAGCACATAAATGTTGGACAGTCTCCCAAAAAAACGACAGAAATGTACACTAGTGGCTGCTTCAGAGTTTCTAACGATAAACAAAGACGTGAATGCATGACAACAACAGAATTTAAGAGTTAACGTCAACAATTATGTATTTTTAAAGTATTATTTCCTTCAGTTTTTTTTTTTGTCTGGTCAATCGATGGGGGAAGCAGAAAGCGGTACCTCCTGCCCCTGTGTAGGTATTGACTGGTAAATGATTATCATGCTAATTCCCCTAGACTGTGTGACATACTTCCAGAAACATGTGAGCTGACTGCATGCAGCTTCACCAGCCACAGTCACAAGAGCTGGTTGGAATAAGAGGGGAATTACAGTATGCAACGACAAGGCTTTGGGTTCAAATGAAACAACTTTAAACTGTCATTGTTCGGGTCGTGTCCAGATCTCTGAAGAGATGAAAGCATACAGCGAAGCACAGATACCAGGGGTTATGGGAAATATTTGCTTAGTTTATACACCAATAAAACCCTTGTGAATGCCCAGCACCTAGAAATAATACAGAATACAAGTATAAAACAACATGACATAATACAATACATCGTGTTCTGTTTGACTTCTGATTGTCAGTTCCTGTAACTCAATATTAATTTGAAATGCTTAGCTTTTTGGAAGATTGGCCCTACTGTTTTAATCACTGTATTATTATTATTGTCTTGTATCACATTCGGACAGCGAGTTCTGTGCAGCATCAGGTTCACAGTAGCAGGAAGCATTACATGGCTACTATGTTTTGAGTGCCATCTAGTGTTACTACTTAATATGAGTCAGAATCAGAAGGGGCTTTTCTGTTCATTTCTCTGAACTTGCTATCTTTGCTATACTTTGTGATGCACACACACTGATACCTATGTAGACCTATTAAAAGGTATCCTTGTTGTCCTTGATACTCTCCATTACAGCAGGTCAAATGATAAACACCATGAATCAGAAAATGAAAATGACATAGGCTGTCTGAAAAAGTCATAATGAGGCACAAGACTTTGCCACGGGTTGCCATGAAAGCATTTCCACGAAATTACCCAATAGTTGTGTCATACTTGTGGCATACTTGGTGAAGAAGGGCTAACTTGAATGACGTTTCACCCAAGATAAAAAAAAAACTCCTACTTAAGTTGCAGCCACCTGAATATACAATGTGGGATATTTTTTTCATATGATATTCATTTTAATGAGAAACACATTTGGAGATTCATTGATTCATTGAAATAAATTTGATTGTTTTGATCTGACTAGTCTGACAATACTTGTGAAAGTGGTTTGCAGCAGCAACCCAACTACGCCTGGTGACGTTGCTTTCAGGTTGTTATGCACAGTTCCTCTGCTGCTACTCTTCTGGGTGGTCTGAGCTGAGAGGTTGAGGGTGAACAAGTTTGACATTGTTTTCAAACTACACTTTTCCACATTATGTCACTACTGTCTACAGGGAATGTTAAGCACTATGTTCACTTTTACTGGAAACAATAAACAGGATGACAAGTGACAGAAAAATATAAATATCACGACTCGTGATCTCACCCAATCACCCATCCCCCTCCACCCCCTCATCTACCATGGCTAACCACAGCACAGCACGACAATTTCCTACTCAGTGACAAACTCACTTGTAGAGAGGCAGGTGGATGGAAGGTTAGAGACGAAGTTAGGCTCTCCGGTTCTAAGGAAATATACTCAAGAAAACAACCCAGGGAGTAAGTAACTATATTTCTGTTCACCTTAGGTGTTAAAATGACTTGTATTTAACCTGTGGAATAAATGGGTGTATTATCTGACTGATGTTCATGTTTAAGTTCAAGTCTGCTTCCACTTCAAGTTGTGTTTTGTAGTTTCTTAAAGTGAAATTAAATGAATCAGTTCAAAGGATGACTGTGGCAGAGTATGTCTACACAGTATCTAAAGTCAATATCATCACAGTTTGAAAAACCATACTAAAAGAAATGTCGAAGGCTGTAGTATGTAACTTTTTAATGCTTGATATCTTCAAAGAACTCTTCAACCAATTGTCTCTGAGTGATAACCTAAACTATTATCAAGACACTGATCCATTCCTTTCTTCAGGCGTGAATCACCATGAAGAATGTAACGCCAGAAACGCAGCTCCTGTACACATCTGTACAGATGTACTCATCAACGATGATGAACCAGACACACAACTCGGACTGTAATTCCCAAGCGGACTTCCAGTTTTACCTCTTCCCTGTTGTCTACACCTTGGTGATGATCCTGGGCCTGCCAGGCAACCTGGGAGCTCTCTGGTTCTTCCTCTTCAAGAGGAAGCAGAAGAACGCCTCAGACGTCTACTTAATCAACCTGGCCGTGGCAGACACCGCGTTCCTGTGTACTCTGCCCTTCCGCATCCACTACCACTGGAAGCACAACGTTTGGAAGTTGGGGAAACTTGCTTGCGTTCTCAGTGGCATTGGCTTTTACGCAAACATCTACGCCAGCATTGTCTTCATGACCTGCATCTGCGTAGACCGCTACGTGGCTACTGTGTACCCGCTCACCTACCTGCGCCTGCGAAACACCCGTTGCACCATGGTTGTGAGTTCCATCGTCTGGCTTGTGTATGCCGTTGCTTTGCTGGTCTTCCTCTTAAGTGGCCATCCGGATAGCGAGGAGGACAAATGCTTTGAGAACTTCAGTCAGGAGGAGTGGGAGAATCGTCTGGGGCCCTACAGCGTACTCTGCTTGGTGTTTGGCTCTCTACTGCCCTCGGTGGTCATCCTGGTGTGCTACCCCCTGGTAGCGCGCCGCATCACCCACATTCGTTCAGGCACAGCAGGCAAAGCTCGCCGCATCATCTACACCATCCTGGCCATCACCTTGATATGCTTCTTGCCTTACCACACAGTGCACCTTCTGCATCTACTGCGCCGCATGCAACACATACAGAACTGCGCCTGGGCAGATGCCATCTATAAGGCCCGGCGCATCACCATGGCGCTGGTGAGCGTCAACAGTTGTCTGGACCCAGTGGTGTACTACTTCAGCACCAACAACTGCAAGTGGAGCATGCCCAGACTTAGATGGCTGCGGCCCAACAGGACGCGAGGCATCTACTACATATCAACCGATCTCTAGGCTGGAAACTTCCTCTTGGCATCCAGCCAGCCACCTCGATGTCTTTCTACTGCTAGGACAAGTTTAAAAGTCAGAAGGTAGTCAAGAACCTATAGTTAGGTGGTGTTGGATGACTCTGGACTCATGCCTGACTCGTGGTAGAGAAAGAGTGAATGGGTAATGGACTGAAGAATGGCTGTTTTCCAGCATTGGTTTCAGGAGCAGGATGTCTCTGTATAGTATTGTTCAGGTTTCCTTATTTACTTCTGACGTGTTCCAAATTACTCTGGGGCAGACTATGTACCCTATGGACTCAAAGGATAATGCTATACATCTCCATTAAGAGAGCCACATTAATGTTTGCTAAAATGGTCTATTTTGTAATTGAAGCATGTTATGTCTTATGACACCTGCTAAACCTAGAAATGTGGAACTGAAAATCTGTGCCATAATGACAATAACATTATCACATCAAGAATTGTCTATCCGTCTCAGACTGGCTTTGTACTCGTTGGCGAGAGCTAAACGTTACAAAGGGATGGAAGTCAGACGTCGAGCTGGCGTTGTTTCTCAAGGACTAGTCAGTAATAACTGAGAAATAATCTTGTGTTGCACTTGCTTGATGTTTGGCTGTGTTAGGAAATTTGTCGACTAGCTACTTTTTAATCATAAACATCCCTACCAATGTTATATATGAAAGAAGGTGAGATAGGCTGTAACCTTATTGGTGTCATCCCTGTCTCACAGAGATTTGTAGTTTTTCCAGATGCCCAAAGTCATCAATCTGTCCTGTCTCAAGCTAGCATCCAAATAAATGAATCTCACGTCAAAAAGTTTGATCAGTCTTCGTCAATCTCACGCCAACAAGACTTGGAGGTTTACAACTCTAAAAACCTAACTCAGCTAGCTTGTATATAAAGCATGTGGCGAACAACATTTTATTAGATTACACATACTCCACATTCAAATGCTTAGAAAACAATGTATGAAAAATGTTGCTTCTTTTTTTTGTTATTCTTTGGTTGTGTTAGTGTTCACCACCGATGTCAAAATAAATAAAACTACGCAGTCATATTTGTGTAAAATCTTGGGATATTACTCTACCTTGTGAGATTTCTCCTTTTTTGACTTCAGCTTGTCTACAAATGTACGTTTATATTTTTCATTCAGGGGTCTTGAAGAGAGATGTGTATTTACGACAGTGGTATAAAAGTGAACTACCCTCTACAACTTAAGGGGGGAGCCCAGTAGCAAAAAATACCAATTCTCGCATTATGAGCTTTAAGATTAGGTCAGTCATGAGAAGACTTCAGAAGACAGATCAATGTCAAAGGTCAGTCAGACCATAACCTGTTCACAGGTCACTCAGACCCTAACTGAGAGGTATCAGCCATCTGAAGTAGCTTTGCATTGTAAAAAATAACTCAGTATTTTCAGTATAAAAGTATTTAATCTGCTCATCCTACAAAAGTCTACAAACAGGGAAAAATAGTAAAGAAATGTGATCACAGTCCAGCAGGAAGTCCTTTCTTCAGCAGTGTTGACAAAAAACTGCCCAGTTCTTCATCCTAAATGTAATGATCAAATATTAGAACTATGAACAATCTTAAAACATAATTTTAATAATACAAAAAACAAACATACACAATAGATCTGTGTTGTTTGTCAAGTATACTCTTGTGTGAACTAATAATAGCTTGAGTAGAGGTGTAATCTGCTATTTACATCTTGTGCAAACTTTCCATTGTGGGCTGCCCCCTAAGAATAAGCCCTCATGTTTCCAAATGGGGCGAAGTGAGAGTGATGCTGTGCAGCACCTCTTGAGTTGTGGTTTTAGAAAACACACCGGGGTGGCAGCCGAGGGGTTTCATCTTTGTTATATGGTGCAAAGACTGCAGTGCTTACACTATGGCTGTAAAGGATGTTCCACTCATATGCAAACTTTCCGGCGCACAGTTACCACTGCTGAAGGCCAGGTGCTTCTACTATAAGCTCTTGTGTTTTAAACTGACGCTCGGCTGAAACATTGAGTATCTGAACATTTGTGATGAAGATGAAGTGGTTAAATAAAAGGCAAATGAGCATGAGTAGGAGCCCGTCTCTGTTCAGAATCAGAATCAGCTTTTGGCCAAGTTAGTTTGCACAAACCAGGAATTTGTCTTGGTGCAGTGGCACTCACTGTGTTTACACATATTACTCAAATATACAACACAACACAAAACAATACAACAGTGCAATGGTCAACAATTTTTCAGATATGAGAGGTCCTGCCTGGGAGTACCTGGTAGCTCCAGGAGAGCAGGATGACCTTAACGTTGGGCTCCTCAGCAGTGGAGGACACTTTGATAACAATGGACTCCACCATGACCGTGCCGTCCGGGAGGTGTTGGATAGCGTAGGCCTTCAGCACGCTGCAGAGGAGGAGGGAACCACACAATTTAATAAAGCTTTAAATGTGAGCTTAATGAAGCTCGCAGGATGAAACTCAGAGTTGGAAATGTTCACTGGACTGAGGTGGAATACTCTGCTAACTGTGGAGAAATGGGGTATTGATGTGGAGGATGATACTCTGCTAACAGTGGAGTCATGATGTGGAGGATGATACTCTGCTAACAGGGGAGTAATCGGGTAATGATGTGGTGGATGATACTCTGCTAACATTGGAGCCATGATGTGGAGGATGATACTCTGCTAACAGTGGAGTAATGGGGTAATGATGTGGAGGATGATACTCTGCTAACAGGGGAGTAATGGGGTTGATGTGGAGGATGATACTCTGCTAACAGTGGAGTCATAATGTGGAGGATGATACTATGCTAACAGTGGAGTAATGGGGTAATGATGTGGAGGATGTGGGACTCTGACCCCTGACCTTTTGAGGTGTGTGAAGATGCGGGTGAGGGTGTCTGCGTCGCTGTGTGGGTCCTGGAGCTGCACGCGGCAGGTGAACCGCAGCTGGTGCTCACTCAGTCCTAGCTCCTTCAGGGCCTGATCTGGAGACACCAGCCTCAAGCTCTACACACACACATAGACAAGCGCACACATGCACGCACACAAACACACACACACACACATAGACAAGCGCACACACGCGCGAGCACACAAACACACACGCACACACACACACACAAACACACACAGACACACAAACACACACACACACACACAGTAAGCTCCAAAGTTTCTGATTTAGTTAAGTTAAGGAGTTTCATTATTGTGTGTTATGGTGCATTTTAATCAAAGGATTAAAAAATAATCATGTCTTACATTGTCTTTCATGATAAGGGTCCCATGCAGGGTGCGAGGCTTTTTAGGATCTGGCAAGGGTCCTGAGATAAATCAAACAGGAAATCACAAGTGAAAAGGATTACTGACAGCCCAAAATGAGTCAAGTCACACATCTACTGGATACAAATTTCTCTACACTTTTAATATAGTGGTAATGCAGAACATTTTCTTTTTTTGACGATAGCTTTTTATGCTACATATTTACTGATCTTGCATTCATTCAAAACTATTTAATTCCAAGGGACTTTGCTACGGTCCAAGACTTGAGTTGAAATTAAATGACATTTTCCATGTTATGGATCAGTCATCTTACTTGCAGGAGCCACAGGCTTTTTTTTGTTAGCTTTGTTCATTTGTCACTCTTGCTCAACAGAACACCGTCCCTCTTTCAGACAGCATAAACTAGGCAGTGTGTCATACCTCCGACGGCCATCTCCCTCTTGAGCAAGTTGAGTGAGATGTCCACTGGGACACTGGGATTGGTCTCCACTGTTGTGGTCTCCCCATTGGCTGGCATGTAACAGCTGACGTCTGTGAATGACAGAGTCAGTGGAACCATGAAGCAATGGAAAGAATTGTGCAATAATTAAATAAAAATGGTGCATAAATCCATGAGGCAAAGTCAATACTTCAGTGATCTAGGCTATACACAAGTTATTTAAGAAGTACACTTTGTAAACCACCCAAAAAGTTATTTAAACAAAATATACACATATTCTAATACAAATCAGGATAACCTGAATGGGACCATCGATCGTGAACTCACTGAATTCTTGTTCAATCTTGTCTTTGAGGAACTCCATCTTCTTGGCCTCTCCGTGCACCAGCAGTATGTTGCGTGGCTCTGCCATACGGATCAGCTGCATGATGCCCTTAGCGTCTGCGTGAGCGCTGAAGGACATGTACTCCACCTGCAGTTTCACCTCCAGCTGGACAGCAGGGAGAGGAAGTCCTTACGAATATCATCTCAAAACAAAATCGCATCTGGGAATGCTCCGTGTCATATTTATGGAGCTGGACTTCATTGACAAAGAACAGCAAACTAAACCCAACAATGTTAAGCGAATGACAAACACAATATTGGTATGATGCAGAATGCTACCACTGCTTACCGTAGCTCTTCCCTCCAACTCCAGTTTTTTCTGGCCATTCAGGATCTTGTGACCAACAGTTCCTTGGACACAATAACCAGGCATGATGACCTAAATAGAGTTTTTAAAATTGTATTATATTTTCTCTGAGAGGAGTCTTAATTTATACAGAGATACAACACCCAATGGGCTCACCATATTCTTCTCACTGCCAGCCCACTTCTTAAAGATCTGTAGAGACTGACCAGCATGCAACATTCCTGGGGTAGCGAATACCACCTGGAAGTCAAAGATAATACGACACCGTTATATCCTATTTAAAGCTATGCAATGTGAGTTCATGCTTCATGATGCATACAATTGTTAGAGCAAAGGTTAAGTGGACTTTGTGTGCCTACCATCGGTCCAGGATTGTCAGCATAGCTACGATCGAAAGGCTTTATATGTTTGAATTCAAACATGTTCCGTTGCACAAAGGTTTTGCGGATCTTTTGATTGGTCCATGTGATGAAGAGTTTGTAGTAATGGTTTGCCTTCTCTGTTAGGCCAGTTGAAAAGTAGATTGGAGCCTTGAGGTTCATCCTCTCCCTGTAAACAGAAATATACTGTTTCAAAGAATCATCCTTTAGAGGCAATACAGTTTTTCTTGCTGTTCGAGAAGGGGGGGGGGGGGGGGGGGGTGTACAGAGAGGGAGAGAGAAAGAGGTCTATGTTAATACTTACCAAAATGTTTCCAAAAGAATACAGAGTTCCTGGGCTCTTCCGAGAGCAAACACTGGGATAAGGACCTGACAACACAGATACTCAATTAGGACAAAAGACTTTGGCATTTTAAAGAACAGATTACTATTGTTTCTTGCTTTCAGTAGCTTCTGTTTGTCACCTTTCCTCCCCTCTCAACAGCATCATGAACTTTCTTCAAGAAGTCCCTCTCTCTGCAACGCTTTGAGTCACGGATGGTGGTGGCATATGTGGATTCCGTAATCAAAATATCTGGACGACACTTGTCAATCCAGGCAGCCCTTCAGAAAAAGACACCGTCAGCATTAGGGGTTGGGAGAAAAACAGCAAATGGAAGTGTGTATTTTTTTATTCCAGCCATGAAATCAAAAATGATCCTTACCCCAAATGCCTGTCAGGAGTCATATTGTAATCACCCTGAAGTCAAAGAAATTACAAATATTTCGGTTAAAAACATAGGCACTGCTTCATTTCTTTCTGTAGACACTGCATAATTAGTCACATCAAATTTGATCTGTACCCACCGTATACACCACTGACTCAGCTCCAACTTTGATTTGGACCATGGCTGCCCCCAGCACATGGCCTGCATAGTAAGCCTTGATCTCTAGTTCATCATCCACCTTCGCAAATAAGAAGAGAATATTATGTTCAATGTATTGCATAAAGCATTCTCGACAACACAGTATCTCTCATACATCTCTCATACAAGACTAAAATAGTTTTATATTCACTTTTTTTTATGTTACTACAATTTATATAAGCAATAATTACTTAGAGACCATTAGACCATTGTGAACATTTTGATACGCAACACATTCCTAGTTTTTTCTAACACAACAACACCACAGACCAAAGTGGCAGTTACCTGGACTGTTTGATGAAGATTTATTGGAACAACTTTCTTCATGCAATCTTTAATCATCTGAGAGGTGAAGAAGTTGGTCTCTCCCCTCTTGTCCACTGTGATCTTCCTGAAGTCCTCCAGCAAGATGGGACATATGGCCTTGGTGGGGTGAGTCATGTAAATGGGACCATCAAAACCCACCATCTCACTCATGTATGGCAAAGCTCCACAGTGATCAAGGTGGAAGTGGCTATATGCATGGTTTGTGGGTATAGGGGACAGAAGAGTATGTGAGCAAGAAAAAAAAAAAAACATAGGCGGTTAAGTTGGTATCTTTGTTGAAGGTATTCAGTATACAGTCCTATTGTAAATCATGAAGATCCATTCAATTAATCCACTCCAGTCAGTAGGTAAATAAGTAAGCAAACCTAATGATGACACAGTCCAAGAACTCGGTCAAACGCCCATTTTGGGTTATGTAGGAAAAGTCTGGAAAACGTCTCTGTGGAAGTAAACATAACCTCTCAGTGACTGCACCGTTTAGAGAGACAACACTGTGAGAAAAAAAACTCCATACACCTCATGAACAAAAAATAAAAAAGTCACTCCTCAATGACTTACGTCATCGTTGTATCCCATGTGCATCCCACAATCGAGCATGATGTGTTTGCCCCCGATAGAGACAAGGATGCAACTACGACCAACATCCTGCCCAGCTCCTAGCAAAGAAAAGACAAGGCAGGTCAATTGTCTTGGGATATTCATGCATTCCTAGACAGATGGTATTTATGTATTTTTTAACAGCTTTCTTACCAAGAGGTGTTACTTTTATTTCTGGCATCCTGCTGTCTTCAGTATAGACAAGGGTACGCAAAAACCAGTTTGAGACTGCGTGCTTTCTACAGACTCAGACATACATGATTTTAGCTAGTTAGCTTACTGGCTAGGAAGGGAAAACCTCCCTCTATTAAATATGATAATGATTTTGGTTGACAAGCAACTAAAGCTTCTTCTTACAACTGAGCTGTTCTAATTTTCTGCTCGGGCCAGATAGCCTACAAAACATCAGAATTGCCAATAACAACAAAACTATCCCCACTGGCTCAACACCACACTGCCGCACTTTGAACGTACAGCGAGCGCAGAAGCATTGGGAAGAATTTCATTGGTTGAACATTTTACGAAGTCAAAGTTTCCAGCCAGTCGTGTCTTCTCCTTGAGAACATGTGATATAAAATTACAATTTCAATTGGTCAGTTCTAATACTGTGTAGTAATGGAACTAACTCTTCCGTATTAAGGGTTTCTATGCTATGATCTTGTGCAATCGGTTTGGGAGTGTACCATATCTATGTAGAAACAGACTAAAAACATTCAGAATTTTTGGGAGAAACTTGATCAATTGAGCAAGGACATTTATTTCAGTGTAAAGAGCTGTTATGTTTCTTGTTTCAAACCAACTATGATCTCATTGCCTCTTAAACAGATCTAGACATTCACTTATCGTTATATCCTGTCACATTTTCTCGAACATCAGTCGGCACATTTCTGAATCCCGAGGACATGGCAAATACTGTAGAGCAGAAGTTCAGTCTAAAGGAAGTACTGGACACTTTTAGTTTATGCCTCTCAGAAAAGAAGGAGGTATACATCGAACACTACGTGGAAGGATGGCGAGGTCTCGTGAGGTAGGTCACCTTAATGTCCAATCCATCGACTGTATAGCGCGTCACAGTAATTTGTTCAATCTCACTAGCTGATTAACATCTGTGGCTGATATTCAAGTTACCCATGTCAATGAATGCGTTGCAGTATTTGGTTTGCCAACCTACAGAGTAAGTCTATAACGTTACATATGTATCCTAGATAACTAAATCGGTATGATTTAAAGATGTCTAATCCTTATAGCCATTGAATTACAAGACTTGATAAGGCACCCTCAGAGTTGGGTTGAGTTGCTCAAAGAACAGTCATAGACAATTTCTGAACTTTCATTTCATTGTTGAGTCAGTCATTCTCTCTTTCACTTTTACTTGAAGGTTCATGAATAGTCTGGGAAGTGTCTTTTCCTTCATCTCCAAGGATGCTGTCAACAAAATTGAAATTCTTGCAAACCTCCTGAAAGGTGAAAATGGGACACACTACATCACCATCCAGTCCATGGTGAAATACGAGCTAGATAATGGACTGGTTGACCTCACTCTACGTGACAAACACCCAGAATCTGGCTGCCGAACCCTCCTAAGGCTGCACCGTGCTCTCCGCTGGCTTGAACTCTTTTTGGAACGTCTGAGGACCAGTAGTGAGGACAGTAAGACCTCAGTGATGTGTTCAGAAGCGTACAATGAGTCCCTGGCTCAGCATCATGGCTGGATCATTCGCAAGGCTTCTGGCATGGCATTCGGTTACCTCCCTGGACGGCCTACATTTTTTGAAGTGTTGAATGTTGGTACACAAGAAGAAGTGGTTGCCATGTTGGGGGAAGCCCTGCCCATCATTTCTGATGTGTACAACATTACAGAGAACGTTTATGCCCAGCATGAGCTTTTGCAATTGCCATAGAGAGAATTTATGAGATGTATTGGGTACAGTTTGTGAGGACAGTTCCTGTCTGCAGTAGACTCACTCTTATTTATCAGTCTGTCTGTATTCCCATCTTGTCTTGGTGAACATGGGGATTAACATGGGTATCCATTAATTATGATGAAGCTGGGCTTTTTAATATAAAGTAATATTGTCTGACTGCATGTAAATATTATATATAAAGGCAGTTGATGTATTTTAACACTAGATACTTTAAATTGTATGTCTGATAACTGTATGATTCAAAAAGGGACAATAATGATGACTTGAGTAAATGTTCTGTTGCACAAAGGTTTTGCGGATCGTTTGAGTGGTTCATGTGATGAAGAGTTTGTAGTAATGGTTTGCCTTCTCTGTTAGGCCAGTTGAAAAGTAGTTTGAGTTTGAGACTGCTTGCTCTCTACAGACATGATTTTAGCTAGTTAGCTTACTGGCTAGGAAGGGAAAACTTCCCTCTATTGAATATGATAATGTTTTTGGTAACAAGCAGCTGGAGCTACTTGTTAACAAAGCTGCTCTGATTATCCGCTGAGGTAGGATTGCATACAAAACATCAGAATTATTAATAACAATAAAACTATCCCTAATGACTTAACATCACACTGCGGCACTTACAGTGTGCGCAGAAGCATTAGGAAGACTTTCTTTGGTTAAACATTTTACGAACATGTGATATAGAAATACATTTTAATTGGTCAGTTCTAATTCTATGTCATAAGGTAGAACTAATCAAGAATGTTCAGAATTGATAGGTGAAAATTCCCTCAAGTTACCTCAGGACTCCGAGTTGCATATAAGTATATTGATTAGACAACTACAACAAGCTCGTTGGGCTCACCCACGTCCTGGCAGGTCAGAGAGAAGCACAGGCCCTCTCTTAGAGAGAGAGAGGGGGAGCCCGGGCTTACTCGCAGCCTGCAGCAGACGAGAGTGAAGCCATATTAAACACACCGCACAAAGTTGATATAGATAGAAGTTTAGCGTTCTCTGGTGCCAAAACTATTTGTAAGCAGGGATTGCCACGTGGTGGGTCTCTGACGTCTCAGGCTCCCTGTCTTGCAAGGATGGCAGTTCTGCACAAGGTCGGAAGAAGCATAGTTCGACTCTTCTCATCACCTCTGGTCTAAACATGCTCTTGCACATGTGCAGACTAAATGGCACCTAATATTCTAAGTTACACACACACAGAAGCCATGTTCCTGCTTACATAAGCACATGATTCATACAAGGAATAAATAAATACAAGGTTCTTGATTAATATATTCTTAAGTCATTAACAGTGTTTCGAAATTATCTCCATCAAGAATGTTTTTGGTCTGTTTCCTTAAAGAACTGGTGGAACCAGTTTACCTGGAGGTTGGGAGTATACCAACTTGTGTTCGAGAAAAGCTGACAACAGAATATCTGGTACCACTGGTTTGACTTGTGCCATTGGTTTTCAGTGTAAAGAGGTTTTTTTTAAGCAAACAATTATTTATTTGCCTCTTTGATATGAATTTGAAATTGACAGAATTTGATATTCACTTAATGTTATATCCCGTCAGCATGTCGTGTATCCCAAGGACATGGCAAATTCTGTAGAAGACCAGGCGTTCAGTCTAAAGGAGGCACTGGACACTAAGTTTATGCCTCTCAGAAAATAAGGAGGTATACATTGAACACTATTTGGAAGGATGTAGAGGTATCGTGAGGTAGGTGACCTTAGGTGAGCCTCTATATACAGTCATTGGTTCAATCTCACTAGCTGATTATCATCTGAAGTGGCTGGTGTTTGATATTCAAGTAACCCTTGTCAATGCAGCGTAGTATTACGTTTGCGAACCTACAAAATACGTGTATAACGTTACATTTTTTATCAGAGATGACTAAATCGATAAGATGTTTAATCCTTATAGCCACTGTAATACCTTGAAAAGGCACCCTCAAAGTTGCCACTGTGAATGAACAGTCATAGACCATTTCTGAACTTTCATTTCATTGTTGAGTCGGTCATTCTCTCTTTCACTTTTGTCTAAGGGTTCATGAATAGTCTGGGAAGTGTCCCTGTCTTTGACTTTGTCTCCAAGAATGCTGTCAACAAAATTGAAATGTTTTCAAACCTTCTCAATGGTGATACATGGGCATACATTAATTATTAAGATGGGCTTTTTAATATAAGTAAAATTGTCTGACTGCACGTAAACATTGAATATAAAGTCAGTTGGTGACTACAGACCAGTTATATTGAAGTTATATTATCCGGTCCCCTGACTCCATCAAACTGACCACCAGCAGCCTAGGCAATCTGTCTACTCTGGTGAAGCCCCAAGTCCTTGGTGTAATATTCGATTCTGCTTTTAAATTCGACAAACAGGTAAAATCAGTAGTCAAAGCCAGCTTCTACCAGCACCATTGTCAAAATCAAGTCTTTCCTGTCACCCAAAGATAATGAGAAGGTCATCCACGCCTTCATATCCTTCCGGCTAGACTACTGCAATTCCTTTTATACAGGAATTAGCCATCTGTCCCTGACCCGCCTACAGCTAGTACAAAACGCAGCTGCAAGGCTCCTGACCGGTACCCGGAAAAGAGACCATATTACCCCTAACCTTGCCTCTCTCCATTGGCTTCCAGTGCGGTTAAGGGTTGATTTTAAGGTGCTTCTGTTTGTTTCTAAAGCCCTGAATGGGCAGGCCCCTTCTTCTATCACAGACCTCTTAACCCCTTATTCCACTCAGCCCCCTCAGTCGTCAAATTTAGGGATCCTGGCAGTCCCCCAATCTAAGCAAAATCCAGGGGTGACAGCGCTTTTGCTGTTGCAGCCCCTAGACTGTGGAACAGCATCCCCTCTCTATAAGATCAGCCCCCTATAATGACACCTTCAAGTCCAGGCTCAAAACCTACTTTTATTCCTTAGCTTTTGGATATCATCATTTGTATATTGGCCTTCTGTTAGAGGTGTTCTTTTGATGTGTATATAGATGCTTAGTTGAGTGTGTTGCTCCTGTTTTTCTATTCTATTTTTTACTAAATTATTTGTATGAATTGTTTTGTGATCTTATTGTTTTGTTTCTATTTGTTTTGATATTTCATTTTATTGTGATTGACTTGTAAAGCACTTTGGTCAGCGTGAGCTGTTTTTAAATGTGCTATATAAATAAATATGACTTGACTTGACCAAATGTCTTTCTAGATTCTTTAAATTGTATGTCTGAACCTGTATGATTCAAAAAGGGACAATAATGTTTGAGGACTAGTAAATCTTTGTTAAAGCGTTTTAGCGTTGTTTTTTTTTTTTTTTTTTTTTTTTACAATAATGCTTCTTTGTTATGGGTGTGCATAATCACGGGTGAATTCAATGATTGTGAACTCTATGGTATTTAATAAGCCTCCAGTCTAAATAAATTGGTGAATTTCTTGATTTTGTTTTGTTTACTTGCCGCAAGGATGTGAAGGGGCCTTTCATAAAAATGTTTGTGTGCAGGTGCTTATTCTTATTCTGATCGAGTAACGTATTACATGTTCAATGTCTCCATTTTTATGATTCACTATCCATCAGGAAAGTTGTTTTGTGCTGACGTTCAGGAGAGGTTGTCATAGCAGCCCAAATGCGTTGGTAACTGAAGTGACGTTTAAGTTCTGCTAGCTCTTAAAATCTGAAGAAATAGAAAACAAAGGTATGGTCCCTTTGTTTAATTTATTGCTATACATTTTGTTTCATCTATTATATAACTTAATGTATTATTTTTTCTAAGACAAGCAAGCGGTCTAGCTAAATGGTTTCTGCATGTTTGCGTTACTGTATCTACCTGGCGATATCTGACTAGCAGGCGTTGCCAACAGCTAGCAAGGAAGTTTCTTTCTATTTAGTAAAGTGAACTGCTAGCAGCTGTCTGTGTATGGGACGTAGCTAGCGGAGATATTTATGAGATTACGTTATGTTCTTAGCTCTCTTACCTACATTGCCATTCATAGTAGCTCCAGTCTGTGAATAGTTTGTCTTTAATGTTACGACATTGCATTACTAGCTGGTGGTGTGTTGTCCAAGCATGATCAATAACGCTAGCTAGCTATCTAGCTGCCATTGTAAACAGACATACGACATTTACTGTATAGCAAGCGAAGCTAGTTTTGCTGCAAGTTTGCGTTTATTTCTTGCAGTGTTTAAATGCATCTCATTTGCACTGTAAATACAAAAGACCCGAGGTAAAATAAATCAGAATTCACACGAACAGCAATATTACAGTAGTCACCTTTTAATTTTAATAAAAACTAGTTTGATAACTGGACCGATTAACTGTCAGTGCAACAAGCACCCAATTGTTGAGCAGTCACTCATAATTTTAAAACCCACTTACTGGCAGATAGCAGTTGGCATAGCCTAGTACATTATTGTTAAACATATCTGTAGAGTAAATCAGTCGAACAAAGTTAAAGGCACCCTTTGCAACTTTCGAGGCTTAAAAATAAACATTCAATTTCTAGTCTTTTTTACACGTAGTAAGTTTCAATAACTCCATACCATTACATATCGACATTCAAGGAGCAAAAATGAGACGTCGTTGTGTGGTGAGAACTGATAGAAAATCGATAACAACAACAATCGCCGCCATTTTCTTTATTTATTGGTGCCCCCCCCCCCCCCCCCACAATAAATAAAGCAGGATTCCAGTCAATGGAAAAATGGCCTCTCCCCACCGGCGATTGTTGTTGTTTACGATTCCCTATCAGTTCTCACCACACAACGACGTCTCATCTTTGCTCCTTGAATGTCGATATGTAATGGTATGGAGTTATTGAAACTTACTACGTGTAAAAAAGACTAGAAATTGAATGTTTATTTTTCATTGAATGTTTATATAAAGTTGCACTGGGTGCCTTTAACTGTCATGCCATGCCAGTGAACTTTTGTTAAAGAATCAATCAGCTCTGAAATACATTTGTAACTCTAGAGATGATCATTTGAAAAGCCTACCATTTCTTTTTTCATGTCTTATCAGTCTGAACTGTTGTTCTCAACAGAACTTCATCGTATGCTTAGTGATTAAGGTTAACAAACCCAAAATGGCTTTTTCAGTTGTGCTGTAATCAGTCGTCCTCTACGTGGTTACTCTGTTTTTTTTTTAGCAGGAAACATGCATGTCTCAAGGCCAAAGTCCTCTAAAGGTCGCACCAGAAACAAACTGGCTCTTTCCCAAAATGCAGACTCCACAGGCTTCCATCCCTCACCTCTGACCCCGCGACCCCCCTTGCGTGATCGCTGTATGCGTCCACGGGGCTTCCTTGTCAAGCAGAGCAGCCTGAGGAGCACCAATGAGATCCCAGAGTTGGTGGAGGCCATATCAGCCCCGATGCTGACCTTTAACAAATACAGGGTCCTGCCCTCCATTGAGAAAAAGTCTGAACGGGAGCAGAGCCTAATGGGCATGGAGGAGAAGACCTCCAAGCTCAGTCTGTCGGACAACCTCCTGCTCCAGTCGCGGCTCCTTCAGCGCGAACAGCACCTCTCCTCCATCCAGACGTGTGCCATGTCCAAGAGCAACTCTGAGATGGGGGCCGTGTCTGAGGTCCTGTGTAGGCCAGTCTCCCCTTTAGCCTACCTCGAGTCACCTGAATACCCAACAGTGGAGATGCCCCTCCACAATCAGGGCAGCTTAGTGCTAGCCATCCGAACTCCGTGCGGGAGCAGGATCGAGCATCATTTCAACCCCGATAACACCCTGCAATCTGTCATTGCTGCTGCAGAGGCCAGACAAGGGAGACAGTACAGACACAGCCTAGTTGAAACTATGGACATGCCCCGTAGAACCTTCACAGATCTTAACATGACTCTAGCTCAGTGTGGCATTCTCAACAGGTCGGTGCTATGCATTTCACTTGAGGATTTGGGGGATAATTGATTATTTTATTTTTTGAAAACTTTCTGAAGCCATAGACATTATTTTTGTATTATGTTTTGAGAGAAATTGTACATTTAATATAAAATGATTTAATGAATGATATGGTTATATTACATGATGATCTGTGCCTACACTTAGTCTTTGGTTAGAACTAATCCTTAACTCTAGCTCAGTCATCTAAAATTCACCTGTTTTTGCTAAAGCACTTTGAGCCTTTTTTTAAACACATTATGGATCTATTATGTCATAATTAGAAATTACACCATTGTACACTTTCATTAGTTCATCATTAAACATGATGTATCGACCATTCAGTTTGTTAAGATTATTTCGTTTATGAAGAGGGAGGTAATTATTATTATTATTATTTTGACAAGGAGTATCACCATTTCGTTTTTTATTTAAACGATAATGGACATCTTAGACACAAAACTTTAGAGTTAAACCCTGTGTGTGAAGTCCTCAGACATTTCATTCCAACTACAATGGATGGGACTATGGAAAAGTCAAGATGAATAGCACATGTCAACATAGTGTAGGGATTACTAAAATACCAAAATGAAACAAATTAAGTTATGGTAAAAATGATGGTGATATTATTGATATTATTATTTTGACAAGGAGTATCACCATTTCGTTTTTTATTTAAACGATAATGGACATCTTAGACACAAAACTTTAGAGTTAAACCCTGTGTGTGAAGTCCTCAGACATTTCATTCCAACTACAATGGATGGGACTATGGAAAAGTCAAGATGAATAGCACATGTCAACATAGTGTAGGGATTACTAAAATACCAAAATGAAACAAATTAAGTTATGGTAAAAATGATGGTGATATTATTGATATTAACATTGAATTCAAACTCAATACACGGTTTGATAACAAAACAAATGCATTTTAAAGAGAGAAGCCTATAATGATGTGCTTTTAATCATTCTTTATTACAATAATGATAACAAAATTAGCATAACACCATAAATCCAGCCATGGAAGACATTTTAGGAGCTGTGATTTGATGGTTTAATTATTATAATGTATGTATTGCTACATTTTTGAGCATTGCAGTTCAATTGCATTTGCAGCATCTTCAAAACAGTGTATGCATTTTCAATCCAAACATAATATGCATATTAACTGCAGTACAAAAAGTCAAAATGGATTTTAAGGAGTTCTTTTTTCTCTTCAAAGATACAATTGTTTCTTCAAAAAGAAATCTCAGAAAATCTAATCTTTCCTAACAATTTAGGTACATCTGAATAATAACAATACTATTTTTACTTGGTAAAAGTGCCTGACTTCCTGTCTATGAACAGAATATGCTAGCCAATATTGCAAGGAACATAAATTCACAGTCCTAACAGAACTCAAAACACGTCAAACATTTGGTCATTGAACAAGACTGAACATAACGAAGTTATTGTTTCCCAGATTAGCCATGTAATCTTTTCTTCCCTCACCCCGCCAACCCCCCCGCCCCCCCCCCACCACCCAAACCCATATCCCGCTTCGAAATATGAGACCTGCATAACACTTTCCAAATTATGGTTCAAGAGTTCCTTGAAGTATTTCAATCATAAATTATGCCAGAAACAATGTTTACTGTTAGAAAAAAAAAACAATGTCACACTCTTAAAGGAATGTACATATTTTAGATACTGTGCCTCTAAGCCACACCATCATTAATCAGGCAAACAGCAAATAGATGATGAGGTTAGTATGGAATACTTCTATTTGAGTTTGACTTAATACCACTGGTCTGTTGAAGGTACTCACATTTGATTAAGCGTTGTGAGATTATTTCAACATCCTGAAAAAATAAACTTTAAATTAGGCACAGTTTCATTTTCACTCTGTCTGGTTAGAGTGCTTCAGGTTGTCCCACAGGATTACCATTTTACAAACAAGGTAACATACCCACAAAGTGCAAAACAATACAAATAACACTAAACACGTTATTCCAGCAATGTAAATGTTGCCTTCATCATAATGGCTACATATACCTGCTCCCCAGGAGTCTGCCAGACTAGTTTTTGTAAGCGCAGGATCAGCATCTGTAGTCTATAAAAAAACACTTTCAAAGCAAATTAAAACACGAGGAGGGGGGGGGGGGGGGGGGAAGCAGAGAACCAGAACTCTGACACCATTCCAAAACATCCCAAACTGAACTATTTGGCATTATATAGAAGATGACCTGCTCTTTAAAACAAATTCCTCATTCAAGACCTAGACCTAATTCGATTTTATGTAAACATATTTTGCCCCTTTGTCCAATGCAAAAATAAGATATAGCCCTAATATTACTGGAAGTCAAACAGCACAAGTCTGATGTGAGGTAACTGCATACATAGTGTTCAATAAATGCAAGACAGCAGTGTTGAGCTGCACCTCAGTTGCTGTCCTTAGTTGGCGATTTTCTCAATTTCATCAAGATCATCTGTGTTCAGTTTTTCAATCTTCTTATCTGTTGTAGAAAGACAGGTTAGAGGTAGTCTACATAAATATTTCCTTTACAAAAATGTAAATGCATAAGCACAGGGTTAGACATAGAATTCAATACGCACTGAAGTGATCTTGGATTGTTTTGAGAATGCTCATGCTGTGATCGCTGTCAACCATGTTGATTGCAAGGCCCCTCTTGCCAAATCGTCCTGTGCGTCCAATTCTGTGCAAATATGTCTCATTGTCTGGATTGTAATCTTTGTCCACAGGAAGGTCAAAGTTGATCACTACAGACACCTGTTCCACATCAATACCTGTCCATAAAAGAATGTTGTGAGATACACCGCCACACTACCGTCACCATACACACAATACAAACCAAATATTTACATTTTGGACAATTACAACATACCTTTGTCTACATGTTGGAAATCCTACTTTAAAAGTAACACCTATCTCAAAATAATAGACCAACGGTATAGGATTTAATAACTTGTGTCTGCCTTTTCAACTTGTGATTCTAAGAATAAATCTTCTGATGTGAAAAAAAGACCAGAAAGTATTCATGTTTATTCTGCTGCCTCGAAAAACCCACCTCTAGCACACACATTGGTTGTGACAAGGACTTTCTCCTTTCCTTGTCTAAAACGCTCGATGACTGCAGCCCTCTGTTCCACAGTCATCTCTCCGCTTAGGAGCGCCACCTGGTGGCCCTCTTTTGTCAGCTCCCCTGACAGCCAGCTCGCCGTCCTACGGGTCTAGGATATAAAACATAGAACAAGCCACAAGTTCACATTAAAATGGCTCTATGTCAACAAAAGACTTGACAATATGTCAAGGTGTAGACTGTTACAATACTTATTTGTAAGGCAAACAGGGAAAGAATAATCTCATCAGCTGCCGTAAAACTCCATAGAAGAAGAAGAAGAAGAAGAATCTCATAATACATACGGCGCAAAAGATCATGGCCTGTGCGATGGTGATGGCCCCGTAGATGTTGCAGAGGGCAGAGAACTTCTCCTCCTTATTGTTGCACACCACATAGTACTGCTTAATAGTGTCTAAGGTCTCCTCCTCACGCTTGAGCTTTATGATGTTGGGATCTGGGACGATCCTTTCTGCAAACTTCCAGACAGATTCCTCAAAGGTGGCAGAGAACAGCAGCATCTGGCAATCCTTTGGGAGCATTCTAGTGGTTGGAAGAGAAAAATGAATCATGTCACTGCCTCTGAACTACACAGATATTTCCAAAGCTGTAATATGACCATTTCTTCAATAATACAACTGTTTAGTATTAATTCCCTTCAAGTAATTTGTCTAAGTCTCATAATTTCAACCACTCACATCTTTGAACTAGTAGAGGCTTGCAGCAACATTTACTCATAGCTAAGAGCCCAACTTGGCTGAAATAGTAGAGCACTTATGTGGGTTGCAGTTAGGTTCAAAGAACCTCTTTATTGCATTTAAACACATTTCAATATTTACAAAAATAAGCCTTCCTGATGGTTTCTTTATTTACTTTCTTTAAAATAACAAGCAATTTTAAGCTATTTTTATCGGTGTGAAACATTTTAAGGTCTTCAAATTGCTAGGGCGACTCTAAAGAGACAATATTTAAGACCTGCAAGATATTTCAAACCCTTTCTCCCTCTCCCTGCTCTGCCAGCTCATAGCTCATCAACAGCAAATACAGAGAGTGTGCAACACTTACCTAAAAACTGCTGTTGAGGTAATGGATGTATTGCCTCACCTCTCTACTGGTGTTCTCCAGTGTTTGTGACATGAGATACTAGCTAATCCAACCACTGTCAATATCATTTGTATCAATCTTTATTAGCAAAGTCCATACCCTAGTATGTCATAATGGTGTGTAATGTGGGATGATCAGATCCATCAGATTGGCATATTGCACCTTACAATAAAGTTCAAAAGCTATAAATCGCCTACATCTTGGTTCTTTGTATTCCCGCAAAAGCATTCATCACAGCCACCCCCCTCATGGTGGCCAAACCCTAATAATGAGGACCTTCCCAATGAGCACTTTTTCAAACCACCTAGTCATTCATTTATCATTTATCCTGTTGTTCATTTCCATTTCTGATTTATGCATCTGTGCCCAACTTTGCATTTACAACCAGGGCACTGAACAAAATCCTCATGTTAACTAAGGGATAACTTCTGACGAGGTGACCCTTTTGTCCCCAAAAATATTGGACGAGGCAAGGCAAAGAACTCCAAGAAGCCAAGCGGCGTTTCCTCCGTATAAAGGGTTTTGTTTAAGACAGTTATCCCGCTTATACCATGGTTACCACATGTGTTTAGACATTCGTGTTTACCTCACAATGGAAACATTCAGTTCAGTTTAAAAAGAAGTCAACCTGTTTAGTTTGTAATACTACTTTCTTTAGTCATGGACAAGGATAATGTTGGATAGTTTGCTTTGTTGCAATTAATTCCATTGTTGGTAAGCCTGAATCCTTAAGCTTGCGGTTTCTGATTCTATGCCTGCTGGCTTTCTAGTTCTCCAGATAACTTGATATTTAACCACATAATTAATTGTGTTTGCACCACTTGGCAAATTGAGAGAAAACATTGTTTCTTTTGTTCATTCTGTAACCGTTATTTACTATGGGCATAACATTCACAATTCACCAAGTGTCCATAGCATTGATATAAAAAGGTGATTAAACCTTTTTATCGGATTAACTTCATAGGTGTCCTGTTATACAAAAATATCAGGAGACTTGCCAGCCTATCAGAAAAGAGTATTTTTTGCCGGGTTATAATAATAATAAAAAAAATTACCCTTTACAGACAGTGAACATAGTTTACCTCTGGATGCGGATGCTCTGGTCTTGGTGGCCTTGTGTTGCAATCATGACATCTGCTTCATCCAGGACAAATACTTTGATCTTCTTTGGGTCGATAAACTTGAGTTTTAGGCACCAGTCCAGCACAGTACCAGGGGTACCAATGACTATCTGATCCTCGAGCTTCTGCCCTCTTTCTACTGTGGAACGAGTTTCGCAGTACAGTGTAAAAGAACATCATCGGTGCAAAAGCAGACCCTTAATGGTCACACATTAATTTACAACTTGCCAAATAAAACGAATTACAAAGAAGTGACTTGCTTTCACACAGACTCACCTCTATTGCCTCGGATAGCATAAGCAAGTTTCACTTCAGGATAGAACTGTCCCATTTGTTCAATGACTTTGCCAGTCTGCAAGGCTAGTTCATACGTTGGTGAGATACAGAGACACTGAAAGTAGAGAAACATAAAAAGGTTTAAATAGTTATCTATATCAGAACTATATCAGAACTTAAAAGAATGCATCCATGGCTCCAAATGAATGGTAATAGCCCACTGACCTGAGTCCACTTCTTAGCCGGGTCAACATGGCTTAGCATGGCTAGTACAAAGGCTGCTGTTTTACCTGTACCAGACTGGGATTGGGCAATCAGGTTTTGAGGTCTGGAACCAGAGGGAATATACACACTAAAGGGAGAGCAATGAAGCAGCTATCGTGTCGGTATGTAACAGAGTATTATGATGTACACAGCATTCAGTAACGCAGCTCAAGCTCATTTTCAAAACAAGATTTGTGTGTTTACATACAATACGTCATCATGACAAAATGTATATTTATGTGCTTCCCACATCTACGTTCTTCACATCTTTTGATATGGTTACTCATCCTTTCACATAAAAGATTTTATAATTTCTGTGTGAACTCACGGTTCAGCAAGCATCATTGGCAAAGCATTCTCTTGAATTTTGGAAGGTCTGTTGAAGCCCATAGCATAAACCCCCTGAAGCAACTGAGGCTTTCTGCAATGAAGGACAAGAACATATTATGGAGGTTCCTCCTGTTTATATGGATTTGATTTATGTCAAATCTTTCTTACAGGGGTAATTGACAATCTATTCAGGTACTCACAGACGCAGCTCTTCAAATGATTTTACGGAGTACAAAGGAGAGTTGGGATCTCGTTGAAGAACTTCAACTTGGTTGGTGGTATTCACAAGATTGCTCCGAATTAGTTTATTCAGTAATGACTGAGCTGCCCTGTCCTCTGAAGGAAAATATTACAAAGTACACATTATTTTTCGAAAACACTATACTACTTGCATCCAACAGCAGAATGATAACAACTGGCACAGTTTGAAAATCGTAATACTTCCAAATCACCTTTATCCTCTTCATCAGCTTTGTCACCATCTTCCCCTGGTTTCGCTGTTCCTAAAACAGTGATGTCATGTAAGTATTGCAATGGGGGAGAAAATAACTGAATTTTCTAAAAGGTTTCTAAACCTAAAATTTGCCTTACCATTTACGGACTGTCGTTTCTCTTTAATCTGCAAGGATCCAATCTATGTTTAAAAACAAGACACCCCTTCACTTTAGTTATTTCGCCTCAACAACTTTTTCTAAACACATAAAGAAAGTGATTAAAACAGCCTTATACAGCTTCGAGGAAGGCAGTTTTTATATAAACCGACGAGAACTACGACTATTAGCTAGATGACAAACACAACGTGACAAATAAATCTAGCTTCGTCAGCATAAACGGTCATGTCGTTCAGAGTTGATGCTAAAAAGTCATCATACTTTATCCCCGCACCGGGTTGATGCCATAACTTTAGTCGACAAATAGATCCCTTAGGGCTGTTTAATTTTGCAAGCCAAGGTTAATTTGATGAGAACACGCATGCAAGTCAAAGACTTTTGCAAATGAGCAAGCACTGTGTCAACAGCATGCCACTACATGCGACCGGCTAACAACTTTTTCAAAACGTAGCTGGATACACTGGACACGCCGGTTAACCCGCCTTAAACAAGAATAGTATAAAGTAACTCACAAGCTAGCTATGATAGCTAGCTAAATGAGATGCCCACGATATTTCACTGTCATGCAACTCGACCATGACAGTCTGAAGTTCTATATCCCTTGGTTGACAGTTAACGTACTAGTAGTCCCTAGGTGAGCTAGGCATTCAGCTAGACATGCTAATAAAACGTAATATTAAGCTATGCTATCTAGCTAAAAACTTACAGTTTCAACGGCAGCCTCTTGTTCATCAACTGACAAGGCCCATGAATCAGTCGCCATTGTACCTAACTACTCTGCACCTAAACTAATTTACAAACTGTTTGCTGTATTCTGCAATCCTCCAGCACTGTTCCTGGGCGTGTTTCTCTACACTAGCCTCTCACTATATATGTCTATGCTCACTACCATGACCGACCAAAAGGGGCTAACAGCACAGGATTCCCAGTTAGACAGAGGCGTGTTTGAATACAGGTCGGATGGACCAATGGACACGAATAATTGTTCCACCTGCGTACAACATGACAAAATGACGAGTTACCACACAAACTTGTGTTTCTATGTCAGATGCTAACCTATTTCCGACATAAATGTTATGCATTGACTGGGTCTCTCTTCTATGTGTTACTCTTTTCCCTCTCAATGAACATTCATGTATCTCGACCACTAATTTAATATTTGTGGGGTTACACTTTGAGCAGTTTCCCTCAGAGATGAATCTAAATGGTAGAGGTAAGATAAAACTGACGGCAATGCAGACTGTCCTACCATAAAGATGTCATCACCTCAGGTCATTTCTTCTTCTTTGGAAACACCTGTGGATATGCATTCGCCATGGGAAAGCAGTGAAACGTGGCAGTATCAGGCTGAATTGGAAACGAACGTGTTATGAAACATATTTTAGCATGCAGCGGTAGTGTTAATGGTCAGTGTGTGTGACAGTCCATGCCGGGTTCGAATGGAAGAACGAGTGATATAATTCCAGGTGTAGTGATATGGAATGTCTTGTGGCTTTCCCTCCTGTGTTAATGTTAGAGTGTATTTCTGTTTGCTAATTGTCTATGTGTTACGATAATGCCCTAGTGTGATTTTCCTTGGGTTTTAGTGTCTTTATCCAACCCAAGTCAATCTGATGTGTCTGAAAATATAATCCTGCTGCAGATGATGTTCTGCAAGTATTGTACTAACCATATGATAATTTTTCTGTGTGTTAATTAAGAAGGTTAGTTATCAAGCCAATATCTAACCCCCTGCTTATGTACAATAACCTCATTGATATATCATGCTACTTCCATGGCATTATACATTCCAATGGATTAATTGCATGCTCGCATTTACAGGCCTTTGTATTTAATTCAAGAGGGGCTGTGCTCAGCTACCAGATGAAACAGACTGATGTTCTATGTCATGTATCCATGTGGCTTGTCTTGCGGCTGTCGCCAGCCAGTTCTGCACTGTTGTGTATCCTTCCACCCTTGCTATCCTAACTAAAATTCAGATGTGCCACATCAGCCAACCATAACTAAACATAACTCATCAAAACTAAACATGAGCAAAATTCCCATACAACTTGCTGGGCAGCCTCTCCCTATCCCTTTCCTTCTATATCATATTATGTCAATACTGATAATGATAAAGTGGCTATATTGCTGACTGTATTTTTTTTACTCAAATGTATCCCTTAATCTGTTTATCAAATTGATGTTTACTAACAACATTTTCTTTCTCTTATAGCGTGATCTGTGCTTGAAAATGCCGATGGCTGGGATAACATTGTTCCTAATCACCATCTCCATTAAGTACAACTACGTATATTGGCAGCTGAAGTCTACCCACTCACTTTGTCTTTTTCTTTCTTCTCCTCCTAGACTATCTTCGCTGTGAGATGCTGCCTTAGTCGCTCCAGCTGACCTACTTGCAAAACACCCTCGACCTACACCCACCCACCCCCACCACAATGTCGTGCACTTATTCTACCCAATACTCTGTCCTAGCCTCACCTGCAATGTATATAATTGCCACCATCAACATAGTTTTCTGTTCCTTTACCCTACTTGCCCTTGTAAGAGTAACCTAAGAGCACACTGTATACCTACTAAGCAGCACAATATTTGAATGATCTTTCCCCTCCTTATCCACTATCAATGTTGTATCTATGATGTATATACCATGTTATCTTTGTATATATGGTGTACATTTACCACAAGTATGCTAGCATGCTTATCCTAATACATGTATGAATTAATTATGAATAAATGTTTCTAATGGTCTCCCCTCCCCTTCTGCCACATGCACTTGCACGCTCTGTCCCATCGCTTCCTTGTTTCCAACAAGAAGAATGCCCTGTGTTCATTCCACTCTTGCAACAAAATGTGACTTAAACAATGTTAAGTCTGTAACTTTTCCCAGTTCCCTTTGCTCTGTACAATTTGTAATTGGAACTATATTGCATATTTAACACACTTTTATTTTATTTTACAGATAATGGAGTCCCCAGTTTTGTCATGTAGACTAGCACCTTGTGTCTTCCACGAACCTTCTTCTTGGTGCCTTCACTGACCAAATACATTTCAACTCGGTGATTCTGTCCCTATTCATTGTCTGCCTCTTTCTCTGTACACAAAGTGCATTTAGTGTGGAAAAGGACAAGGCCATGTCCAGCTAGCAATGTATTGCATCGAAAAAAAAAGGTGCGTAATTTCGTTTACCCTCCACTACACCCCTGCTCTTAAGTAAACAAACGTGATTCATCTAATGTCTCTTCAAGGATTTGATCTATGTTTGCAGAAAAAAACGTATATTGTCTGAGAGTATTTTTGGGGAAATGAATAGATGTGCCAAAATGTTAATTGATATCTCATTAGTGTTCAACCCATAGACTTGATCACATTCAAACTAATGAACCCCATGTGTGTTTTCGAACCAATTGACAAGCAGCCCTTTGAACCATCATATGGTTATTTCAATTGCAGGGCTCTCTAAAGCTTAGGGTGAATTTGTGTATTTTATGCTCAGCTGAGATGATTGTGACAGTGCAGGGGGAGGTGGTGACTATTTTGGCTGTATCCTATATCAATTTTGTAAAGTGAGAGTTAATAGTCTTAAGGTAGCTCATTCTAAGTGCTTCCATGACAACAACAAGCGTGTAAAGTTGGTGGAGTATTGCATTACAGTATACACCATAGAAAAATAAGCGAGGTGTATGAAATCAATCTGAAAATAGAACGAAAGTACTGAGGCAACAACCAAAACCTAGGACTAATGCAAGTTATAATAAACAGGAATGCCAAAGACACTAATGACAGATTAATGCTTATGATTGTGTGATGCAGCAAACAGTGATTCTAAGACAAATATCTGATAGTGGAGTGCTATGTGATATTCATACTGACAAGGTAATCATCACAGAGTGGTATGTGATACACATAATTACAAAGTAATTGGTAGGGCATCATCAAGCAGCATGTCACCATGGTAGCAGCACAACGCACAACAATATTTACGCGTCATTCTAGTTGGAGTTGTTTATGACAGTAAGCTGATTATTTGTAGCAAGATATTTAATTTTCATAGTCTGAGCCACAAAGAAAATTATTGCCGAATGGGAAACTCTCTTAAAATGTCTCAAGTTTGCCCTATAACATTTCACTAGAAGGACTTATTTCAATAATTTCAAATTATGTTTTGACAGTTACATCTCCCTGTGCTTTGATTGTTTTTAGAGCACTCTATGTAAGCATGTAATGTTAAATATAATGTTTTGCCCCAGAGAAGAAAAAGAAGCTGCAGCGGATAATCTAAAGAGAATGACAGACCTGCAGGGTAACCAAGTGGAGCTGAGAGAGAGAGAGAGAGAGAGAGAGAGAGAGGTAGAGAGAGAGAGAGAGAGAGAGAGGTAGAGAGAGAGAGAGAGAGATGCAAATGGAAATTTAATTTCAAAGCGGAAGCTTACATTTCAGCCAAGGCACCCCCTACCCCCCTTCCACAACAACCTGATGTCTCCTTAGAAGCAGAGAAAGCTCCATATTGATTGTCATGGTTACCTCCTGTTCGAACAGATGGATGAGGCTAAGACTGGCCATAAAATGTAGATACAGCCAAACAAAACAGTGGCATCAAGGGTTTTTACAATCGACCAGAGACTGAAAATTGATGTGACAACGTTGAGGAGAATAGGAACTGGACAGGGGCGAACACAGGTGGGTGTATGTTCAGACGCTTAAGCCAAGACATGCTGTATGTTGTCTCCTTCAATCAACACCTCCCCCTGCAAACTCTCTCCTGTTCCACACACGCAGTTGAATTTAATTTGGTCTGATCCCTTGGCTATCAAAAAAAGAGACATGAATGGGGTCTCGTCATTGATTGTAGGGAGGAGAGAGTGGGTGGTGCTGATGCTGGGTGTACAGAGGGGGGGGGGGGGAGGGAGAGAGGGAGGGGAGGATAAGGGAGGGGATACTAATCTGCCACACAGGACCAGCTCTCCCCCTGTCAGCAAAGCCCTTCAACTCCAGAGCCAGCTGAGAGTGAGAGCTACTTTTTATAACCACATGTTGCTGTGCTGCCTGAGTTAGTGCAGCTGCCGCCACCACAGCAGCCACTACTTCTCTCTGCCTCTGTCTGCCTCTGTCTCTCGCTCTGTCTCCCCCTCGCTCTCTTTTGTTTTGCTCCCTTGAGAGCAAGAGCCATTTAATTTAGTTTCTGACAGCTGACATTTCCTCTACGCCATTCACACGGACGTCACTGGGCAACATTAAGAATTGTCTGGAGTAAAAGAGTTAAAGGAGCAGCCCTATATTTCCACATGAAGCAATAGATGTGAGTGTAATTGCTACAAATGAAAGGTAAGAACGGGTATTTTCACATTTCTAAACAATGCTGTTATGTTAATCGTGAATATGGCTTTCAGTGATTGAATTGGTTTTAATTATTGATGTGGGTGTATAGTATGTCATAATCGAGATACCATTAAGTGCATATCTCTGATACTGTAGGATTTAACAGTTTAAAATCAGAATTTTAGCTGTTAACAGTTTTTCTTGTTTTCAGTCAAAACAGTAGTTACCCAAAAAAACACCATAGCAATTGCAATCGCATCTGGTAGAAAGCAGATTTGGTTGTCTGCAGGAGTCCAGACTATTCTGCACCAACAGGTGGTTGTCTCTCTCTCTCTCGACTTCAACTGATGTGCGCTGTATGAATGGTGCCAGGAGCAACGCTCATAGTGGATTTTTTTCTGGCATTCTCATTAAAGCTGTCTGCAGATGCTGCAGATGATTCACACCAGTGGCTCGTGAGGGGGGGTTGTGTGTGTGAGTGAGTGTGTGTGTGTGTGTGTTTGTGTGTGTGTGGGGGGGGGAAGGTTGTTGCGAGGGGCTCCCTGAGTCTGTCACTTGAATCACTCATTATCACGATCTGTGCCCCAGCCAAATTGGAAAAACACTGTCTGTCACACTGTGAAGCTGCTGGTTACCGTTAAAATGTCACTCGCTATGAGAAAATCGTTTTTTTTTTTTTGTCTCATTGAGTGTGAGGTGTTCCTGGTGAAGGTGAGAGTTGTGGGGAAGATATAATTGAATTGTTTACGATTTACTGATTATGGTCAAAAACCCTCAGGTTTCTCCAGGAGAAAATATGTTTTGAGAAATGAACAGAAAGAGATAAGGTGATGATCAGAAGTACTGATTCACTTTCTGATTCCTCCAATTTGACAGACAGTGTGCCATTTAGGTGGAGAGGCCATTTTTTGTTTTTATTTTATAGCCCATGGAAAAAAAAATAAGTTGTGCTTTTAGTTTATATTCTGATATTTGTTCTACCTTTCTTCATTATGTGTGTGTTTGAATGCATGTGTACATTTGTGTTTGTGTTTATTGAGTTTTGTGTGTTGACAGTGTGTGTGTGTCTGTGTGTATGTGTGTGTCTGTAATGTGGTTCCTCTCTGCCTTTTCTGCATGGCATATTTTGCTTAGGACACATGATGGCAGTGTAGACATTGACAGCAGGGCGAGCTTGCCTGACCTGTCCCTTTTCATTTGGCAGCATGGCAATCTACCAAAGCCCAACATCAATAAAGAGGAGGCAGTTGTCGTCCTGTCCCTGACCCATTGAGCTCTAGCAAGTTTGCATTAATGCCTTGCTGTAGAGTAGTGATAACATCAGCCACTTCCCACTCAGATACTAATACCTCTTCTTGTCCACAGGGAGTTATACGAACAGCCTCACGTAATCTAGATAGAGGTACGTCTGAGTGTGAATCTATCATGAAGGGAATCGAACAAGGGGACTGTTCACAGAGATTTTTTTTGCGGAAGATTTCCGTCAACAGCATCTTTCACTGATTTAGGAAGTCCTTGTGATGTATCTCTGCAGTTGTGGTGTTGGTTTCTTTAGATACCAAGAGTGGATATCCGAGTTGAGTTATGATGCAGGGTAAAAAGCTGCTTTCGATCCCAGGTTAGTGCTTCCATTGTCAGGAAACTGATGAGCATCATGAGAGTGTTCTTCAACATGCTATGATATTCTTCTTCTGGAGCACTGCAGCATACTTCTGGACAACATCTGCATAGCAGTGCAGCCACGTGTAACAAACAGTCTACATGGACCACTCCCCAGTGCTCCTTTGATCTGTCCATTTGCCTTTGATTGTGAAACTGGGGGTGCAATGAAGAAACAGGAGCTGCTTGCACCAGATATTCTGAATCATGACCTCTGGTACACACAGAGTTCTTTGAATCTGTCTCTGGAAAACAGATGGTCCTTTTGAAGTCCACTATGAACCTATCCTGACACCTTTCTTGTTTGCTTTGTACCATACAACTTTACATTCTTCTTTTGTCATCACTTACTGACAATGAAATCCATTGAAGCACCTGAAGGGATTGACTTTCAACGATGCTTCTGATTTCTCACTAATTTAAATAATTTAAAAAAAGCAATTTTAGGGCTTTCTCAGTTCAAGTCCATTTGCCCATTCTTGTATTTCCATGTGTGTGTTGCATGCCATTCATTTATATCCCTGTGTGTGTGTGTGTGTGTGTCTGTGTGTCTGTGTGTCTGTGTGTCTGTGTGTCTGTGTGTCTGTGTGTCTGTGTGTCTGTGTGTGTGTGTGTTTTGTGGAAATGTGTAAAGACGCCCAGGCTTAAAGGTCACAGCATGCCAGGACTAATCAACAAAGAGAAATGGAAGGCCCTGCCCCTCACTGTCTCCGACATCAGCTCCTGCGTCATGGGCTACACTCTGGCTCTGACAGCCTCCTTGACTTATGACAACATGGAGGACCACCCCATTGAGGGTGAGTGTCATCATCATATTCATATGCTTTGGATGTAGCATCTTTTAATGCAAGACAAGAGCCTATTTCCTACAATAGATGTCACTGTCATATCCTTATCCTGTAGAGATAGCCCATTCAACAGGCATTTGTTCTACAGATCTAAACAGTATCTCAAATGGCAGGAATCCCTCTCTCAGGTCTGTCAGCAGCCTTAACAATCAGCTACGGTGGCAGCTTCACAATGTCCTCTGACACCAGATATGAAAGCAATCATGATGACTGAGCCTGTTGTACTGATACGCTCCACCTCTGAGTATTCCCAGCCTTGGCTTAAGCTATTGTCAATCCTGAAGTAATACCAGTGTCTGACTGGTTTAAAACTACACCAAGAAAAGAAATGTGAAATTTGTACACTGTGCTACATATGCCGGTTTCTTTTGAGAAGAACAATGATAAGAGTCCAGATGGGCCTTGCCTTCAAATACGATTTTAGGGACATTAACATATTAGTCAGCTCTCCAAATTCCTGGCTGAGACAGGGCTTCTCATGGAAGGTTGTTCCAGCTGTTTGAAGTACAATGTAAATGTCCTCAGCAGAGTGTATTTTTTGGCTACATTTATCTTTCATAGAACCTAGTGGGAAATGGACTGAATCCCTGAAATAACCTGCCTTCCAAATAGGTTTTTTTCCACACTTCAAATACCTACAGATTTCATGGTCGTGGTTCCACAGTAAGGTTCCATTAATTGATATAAATGAAATGTAGGTGAGACTGTAGCTCAAGGCATTGCCTACAGCACATAATATCACTTTCTACTAATTTCTGATGTTATGGTTAACTAAATGATTTCCTGAATACAAATCATTTATGCTGATTTAACCAACATTTCAGCATTAGACATGGATCTTGGTGTACTGATTAAACATTTGTTTAATGTTATTTAATGGATTCACTAGTGTCAACTTATAAAATCTGAATGCAGTGTAACATGTTCCAAAAGATAATCAAATGTATATTAATTTCTCTGTGCATGTATTCTTTGTGATATTCTTTTAACTTTAACTATTGTCTATGCAGGAATCTTCATATATCCACTCGAGGAATGCTCGACGGTTGTTGGCTTTGAAGCAATGATCTCCTCTCAAATCATAACTGTACAGATCAAAGACAAGGCCAAGATCGATGACTGTTACTTAGATTGTTGTTCTTCAGCCAACGGGACTCTGCAGAGTGGAAGCGGTGAGGCTGTCTCTCTTTCTCTCTCTCTCTCTCTCTCTCTCTCTCTCTCTCTCCTGCCTCTCTCTCCTGTGATCCATCCATCAGACAAAACTTAATTTCTTAGGAGGAAGGGTTCATTTGTAGTGACACCATCCTTCCACAGGACATATTGTTATGGAGGAGGACCTGGAGAGAACTGTGCTGGTGGTGAACCTTGGGGTCATTCCGCCTCTGGAGACAGTGAGTGTTCTGGTCAGCACATCCTCTGAGCTGTCTACGCTGCCAAGCGGGGGCATCAGGATCATCTCTCCGCCCGTGTGCACCCCCAGGGTCGAGCGGTCAGTGAAAGAGGAACAAGCATTCTCCCCTGGCACAAGCAAAAGGTAATCGCAGTAGAGAATATTTGCACTGAGAAATGATTCATTGAATGCCTCTTGTAGAGAGAGACTTCGTCCTGCTACTCAGACCTATAGCCCGACATAAATTAAATATTGATGATAGCCTTACAACAGGGGAAATGGTTTATCTCTGATCACTGGGCTGGTTAATGCTCCCTGTGCAGGAAAGAAAGGCATCACTGTGCCCTGGGACCCCATGACCAGCTACCTGGGAGTGCTCTGCTGTGTCTGGCCTGGCTGCTGGAGGACGAGTCCATCAACTCCATCGACTACGACTTTAACTTCCAGCTGGAGATCAGAAGCCCTTACCTACTTGCAGGTCAGAGGAGATTTTAGAACTCACTGTCTTATTTGGAATGCGTGTAGAGTACAGTAGAGTATTTGGAATGTGTGTAGAGTACAGTAGAGTATTTGGAATGTGTGTAGAGTACAGTAGAGTATTTGGAATGCGTATAGAGTACAGTAGAGTATTTGGAATGCGTGTAGAGTACAGTAGAGTATTTGGAATGCGTGTAGAGTACAGTAGAGTATTTGGAATGCGTGTAGAGTACAGTAGAGTATTTGGAATGCGTGTAGAGTACAGTAGAGTATTTGGAATGTGTTGAGTACAGTAGAGTATTTGGAATGCGTGTAGAGTACAGTAGAGTATTTGGAATGCGTGTAGAGTACAGTAGAGTATTTGGAATAAATGTGGTTATGAATGTGGTTTTTCGAGAGATAATATAAGTGCAAATTTGTTTGCTGTATCATTTGAATGCAGTGTGTACATGTTTATGACATTTTAAACTCCATTCCTCCATTTCTACACATTGACAAAGACACTAGAAGGAAAGGACAACTGATGTGAAGGACTGTTTGTCCTGGAGTGATTGTTTACCTTGTCATATTGAGGCACTTGTATCCGTGTGAGTGGAATAACCCGTGTTGGTGCTATTGTTGGTGTTATTTTAAAATGCTTTACTGCTGTCTTTGTACAGGTGTGGAAAGCCCATCCCATGCCATCCGGGCAGACGCTGACCCATGCGCCCGTTCTGCCACCAACATAATGGTCACTCTGGCTGATAAGTACACTTACGACTGCCCTGTGGAAATACTCATCTATCCTAGTGGTGTGTATTACACACTTATACACAGTCAAAAAGATGCACATACACACACATCCCGCACACACACACACACACACACTTGGCTCTGAGGTTTCTGTATCATGAAAAACATTAGAGACAATCAACAGAGTTTTCTCAAGCCATACTAGTAGAGCCTTGACAGCTTTCATTTACTTCTGCAGAGTGTAGAAAGCTTATTAGATCAGTTGCTATTGAGGCTCCGTTTCCTGGCCATAGTGGCCACTGATGCATTCTACCTCCAGCTGTCTTCCTCTCAGCATGGGCTGATAAGATTTCTGAGTCCGTCTGCCCTCTCGCTCCTTTTCCAACGCAACCAACCCCTCCCCCACTCTCCCCATCTCTCCCTGTCTCTGTTTGTCTTGCACACTATTTCTGTGCCCCTACTTTCTGTTGTTCACAGTCTTTCTCTTTCCCCTTTCTTTATGTTTTTCTCTCCATCGCTCTCTCTCTTCAGCTCTCCATCTATCCCACTTTATCGCTCTTTCTCTTTACTCCCTTACAATGACCTTCGTGTGGACCAGCGGTTCAAAGATATTGAAATGAATCTTGGCATCTTCACTGTGCAGGCGGTGAAGAGCGCCTCATTACTAAAAAAAGACCTCCAGCAACAATGCATCTGAATTCAATTGGATGGAGAGACGTGGAGCGTGGAGGTCCTGGCCTCATCAGGGCTAACAGTGAGCACAGAAAGGGTGCCGGCGCTAGTGTGGTGGAATTGATTGACCGCTCTCAGCCATGGCTCTGCATTTGCGTGTGGTCATATTTCCCCTGGTGAGTGCCGAGGAGTGATTGCCGTGCGCAATGAGACGTTACTTTCACAGGTAAGGGGAGAGGGGGATGGAATGAGAGAAAAGATGGAGGAGAGAAAAGGAGGACAGAGGGAGGGAGAATGGTCGGCACTTGAATTTATCAGAGTGGGGAGAGAGTGAACAGTTTTGGGTTATCTCAGAGGGATAATGAAACACCTTTTCTTTCATTCACAGCACGAGTGAGTCGTTGGACTTAGATTCATGTCCTCACATTTTAAGACAGCTGAGGGCCAACTAATCTCTGTGGAGAGCACATGAACCCATCACAATGTCTTAGACAGATGAAATGAAGCAGGACTAAAGCACCCCCCCTGCCTGTCTGTCTGAAGCTCTGCATGTTGATGCCCCTGTCACCGTTGGTCAGGCAGTGTGACGCCGACACCACCCACAGTGAATTGTCTGAATTGTCATGCCTGTCCCCCCCCCCTGCGTCCTGTCTCCAGAGCCTCACCTGCCCCAAGTGCTCGTGGAGAACGGCGACATGACCTTGGAGGAGTACGACGAGTATCTACACAGCAAAAGCGACTTCATCAAGGGGACCAAGAAGGATGCAAGTGACGAGAAGAAAGTAGGCTGGCGCCTATGCATACAAAAAAACACACTCAGAAACGAATCTCCGCCTCCATATCATATCATACATACATAAGCCCACACACACATAAACACACACACACACACACACACATCCCCCCACACACACATAAACACACACATCCCCCCAAACACACATAAACACACACACACACAAACACACACACACACACACACATCCGCCCCCACACACATAAACATATAAATAGCCCTGGGATTTGATTTCTATGTGAGTAGAGGGATATTCTTAAGCATTCTTCAACTCATAGATATATGAAAGGTGCACAAGTATGTAAATTAATGAGCATCTACTTTAGGTTTTAGTTTTGACAAGATCTTTATGAAATTGATATTTGCTATGTATCTATGATTGCATTGTTTTTTTTTGGTTGGCTGAAATGAAATGTGTTGATTGATTATTTTATTTAAGCCTCGGAAAACACATTGAGGAAAAATACCCTCGTTTACAATGGTGCCGAGGGTAATGAAAAGTTAATACATTGAATACACTTGAATAGACCTACAGTATATACTCCTTGATGAAACTTGCTTTGGTGGTGCAGACTTGCTAATGCTTTTGGTATAGTATTCAATAAGAACCTGGAGGACCAGTGTGCCATATTTTTCCTTTTAAATATACCATGATAGATACAATGAGATTGGTAAGTGACCAACAAATCAACCAACACAGCGGGAAGGCACAGGACTCTCCGCCCCACAATAATTACCGATAAAAAGGGGTTTCTATGGCAACCACCACAGCACCTCAACCCACTGCTAGGTACTTCTATCTTCACTGCAGTTGAACATGGGTTAAGAGCCTTGCCTCAAGTTTACTGATTGACTTGGGAAAATGATTTGATACATCAAGTCTACTGGACAGAGAGTTCCTATAAGGGTGCTTTACAGTGCTGTTTATTACTGTAATCGTCAGGTCCCCTGAGATGTGGGAATGTTTATATGAATGTGAGAGTGAAATTTCGTATTTGGTAATGTATTCAGGTACATGTGATATACGGATGTGGAAATTCCCACTGGCAGATGTGTCGCCTATTTGACAAATGATCTACTTCTTGTTGTCGTAATATTTTATCTACAATTTTATATTTTACGTTGTTCTTAAAATGAGGTATAACAGAATGCTATGCTGTAATGTATTACTTTACGCATGTCTCGTTAGAAATGAGTGTCTGAAACCTGGGCTAAAACAGCACGTGTCAATACTTGCAACTAATGAAGTCTTCTGTATAGATGTGTAGAGAGGAAAAACTGTAATGGAAAGGGTAGCAACAGGAGATGTTTAGAGAGAAAGAATTTTGATGAAAAGGGAAGCAACAGGAGATGTTTAGAGAGAAAGAACTGTGATGAAAAGGTAGCAACAGGACACATTCAGCATGATGAGATCCTTTGCTTGGTTAAAGAGTCATCTAATACGAATTTTAAAATAACCAATTTAAAGTAAAAATCCATGTTATTCAAATGTTATTCAGAATGTTCATCATATGACTCCCTACAGGTGTTGATGTTATTCCACCCACGTACTGTATAACAGGAAGTTTTCCTGAGGACATATATCTCTGCCAGACACTGGCCTCATGATTCAAGGCCAGGCCTGTGGATTTTCGTGATCTGATACCCATAGTGGTTTTCGCTCAGCTCTCCTCACCACTCTGCCTCCCCCTCGTTTCTTTGGTAGGTTGAAATCCTACGTAAGAGGCTCCACAAGGACATCCTCCACAACCCGGTGGTCATGCTGAACTTCTGTCCCAACCTCAAGTCCATGACCTCTGACCCCATGAGCCCCCGGGGCGAGTTCATCTTCCTGATCGACCGCAGCGGGAGCATGAGCGGGGTGAACATCAGCCGTGTGAAAGTGAGTCACTGACACTTTTCAGTTTTGTTTTTTTCAGGTGAAAAGTAGTAATACTTTTCAGTATACTATTGTGTACTACTGTTTATTGTGTGTTTGTATACGTACATGAACTAATTGCTTCTTGCCAGAGCAAGTCATTGGGCCTCATTCTCGACAGCAGTTGGGAAGACTTTCCGAAGGATTTCAGAAGGAACTCCACTTCGGAAACATTTATGAAAACATTTGCATTCTCGTTATTTTTTTCTTCTGTGCTTTCTTCTGAACTTCAGACAACTTTCAGAACTCGAAATAGCAGTCGTAACTCTACCGGAATCTTCTCAAATGGGATTCCACGGGCCATCTTGTGGTTATTTGAGGAATCGCGTTGAGGAATGACATTTGAAAAAACTCCGTATTACAGTAAAAGGGTTAACGGTTGAATTTGTGAGAACCCGTCGGTGATTGCGTTCACGTCAGCTCTACAGACATCCTTGGATTAAAATAATTATTATAATAATAAATACGAGAATATTTGTATCATTAACAATTACGTTTCACATTTATAGTCGTAATTAAACGAGGTAGTGTTTATTGTTACACTAGGTCTATATGGCTCGTAGCTTGACTGTTCTCTCCCTTGTACGTCACTTTGGACAAAGGCCACGTCTGCTAAGAGACTGATTGTGAATGACATGAACACTGCAAATGTAAGTGAATAAATAAATAAACACTAAGCTCAATCTGTAAGAATTTAGGCATTAATTTATTGCAATTTATACTACTACTGGTGGCCAGTCTTCACCCCTATGGTTGCCATTTCGAACGGCAGGACGGACTACAATTTATACTCGTACTTGGGACCGGTCTTCACACCTATGGTGCCTATTTTTCGATTACAAAAAAAAAAAGTGACTACTTAAATGTGTTTTACGGACTTCGGACGTTCAACGTTATACAATATCTCCACCTTATTAATGAACACCTGTTACGAGGTGGATTCGGGAGATTGCGACAGCACACGTTTCTAAAATTGCGTCTCCTAATAAGGAGCTGGCAGGGCGTGTATGTATGCAAATCCACTTTCACGAGAACGCGCATCAATCTAAGAAGCTAATCGGAAGGAACCCAGCTGAGAAGACTTCGGCTGCTTATGAACACATTTTCAAGCGTGCGGGAATGCAGCGGAAGCGTTTCTCTTACGTTGTTTTTGCGAAGTCGTGTAAGAAACATTTCTGAAGAATTACAGAAAAAGGTCGAGAATGAGGCCCATTGTGTTCTGCAGAGATATGAAGGTTGAAACGAGCAGGGTCAGTTAGAACTGCTGCTGTGAGTGCACGTCTTTGAACCAGCACCCTGTGCGCTGATAAGGTCTATATACACTTAATCATTGTGGCATCTACTGCTGATACAAAAAGGACTTTAATAAACACATGTTTGCTGCTCTCCATATTTTAACAAATAATCCAAGCAGTCAAAGCCAGACATACAGAGGAGCAGACCCCGGTTGTATAATTACAGCCGTGTTCTCAAAAGCTCTATTTAGCGGGAGTGTAAACAGAGCCTGAATTCAGCAGCTGGTCTGGAGCCTCTGTGTGAATGCTAAGCACATGCTGATCGGTCTGCTTAGGAGCGTGTGACGCACCGTGCAGCACCGCACCGCACCGCACCGCGCTAGCCGATGACTCACGTCCTCTTCAGATGGAGGATGCTCTGCTCGTGACACCACAGCTCCTGGTTGCTGGGGTCCTGGGTCAGGCTAATGATAATATCAGTCTTCCGGCTCCCTGTCAGCCAAAGGACTTGAACCCTACAGAGTATGTCACACATCAAGATTGAGCTACACACAGGACCTTGAATTTTCTCAGGATCTGCACTTTCTACAGTCGGTCAAATCTGTTGAAATTTCTGTGGCTACAGACTGAAATACCAGCTTTCTGGTGGTTAATAACTGTTGTGTAGCAGGTCTTGGGATGTTGCAACCAATTTACATGATATACAGTATTTACTCTAATTTGACCCTTCTTTGCCATGATAACATAATGGATGGATTTCTACACGAGTCCCCTTTCATTCCCTGGTAGAGAGGTGGAAGAAGAATTTGGTTAGTACAGTCAATTCTGCACGAGCTCAATGAGAATTTACTCTCAAACACATGAGTAAAGGTCATACATGAATATCAGCACTCCAGCATGGATTTCAGTGAGAGCTTTTTTTTTTATAGTTGCTCTGACCTTTGGCGACTGACTGACTTTTTTCACCTCTGTTTCCTGCAGCCATCTCGTTACCTCTTCATCTCACACTTATCTTGTAATTGCATCCACTTTTTATTACCACTCATCACCCACACCCAGATTCACACACACACACACACACACGCACACACACACACACACACACACACACACACACACACACACACACACACACACACAACATTCTGAGCTTCCTCAGCAACATAAAACCTTTTCAATGTCCCCACAGGATGCCATGGTGGTGATTCTGAAAAGTCTTTTCCCAGCCTGCTTGTTCAATATCATCGGCTTCGGCTCCTCATTCAAAACACTCTTCACCACAAGCCAGCCCTACGATGAGGTAGGAGGCCAAAACAGACTTCAGGGCTGCCAGTCACATATGGACGCTTTTCTCACCATAGAGTTTTGATCATACAGTGTCTTGTGGTTTATCGAAGAAAACACATTGCGTAAGAATCAGTCGTAAGTATCAGTGCTTACAATGACTAAGGAAGACAAAATGGAAGTACCTATAATGAAGTACCATGAAATTCACGCTCTCGCACGAATGATTAGGTAGTGTACCCATTAGCAGAAACGAGGAATCCCTAATTGAAAGAAGCACTCTGATTTCAAACACTCCCCTCTTCAGCTATGCACAGATGGACTAAGTGTTTTATTATGGCGCACAGGACAACCTGGCCATGGCCTGTGAGCACATCAGGAAGATCCGAGCTGACATGGGCGGCACCAACCTCTTAGCGCCTCTCAGCTGGATCCTGCGGCAGTCTATGCACCAGGGCCACCCGCGGCTGCTCTTCCTCCTCACCGACGGGGCGGTCAGCAACACGGGCAGGGTCATCGACCTGGTCCGCCGCCATGCACGCTTCACCAGGTAAGGCCACCACTGGCACACTCATGCCTTCAAAGACACTATAGACCAGTGGTTCTTAACCTTATTGGAGATACTGAACCCTGCAAGCTTCATCAGTGCATTCGCCGAACCCTTCGTAATTTGAAAAATAAAATATGATTTCTTCAAAACTTAGGTATGTATAAAAACGGCCCGACATTGCTAGTGTGAACCGGGCTATACTTTGTGTGTCTTGACCCCTGCCGAACCCCTGAGAGTGACCCAACGAACCCCTGGGGTTCGATCGAACCCAGGTTAAGAACCACTGCTATAGACCCAATACAGGGCTACATCTCCGTCAGGCAGTCTGAAATGAATATACGTGGCTCTTAACATTGTGCTATGATGTATGGAACCTATGTGATTGTTCAGAATAATGGGGATACTGCAGCAAGGCAAACATGTGAGGACCTTCCAAAGTTAACCCTAAGTTGGCCCCTTTCCCATGGGTAGCATTTTGTTTTGAAAAGTGCTGGGAACATAGTTGATAGATATACATGATCCTACCTCTGTCACTGACCTTCTGTGTCGTCTGCCTGGGCTTTTACAATGAGTGTAACCCAAATTGCATAGGTTACTGGGATTGTGTAGGGCTTTAAAACTAAACTGTTTAAACATGCTAAAACAAGTGTTGTTTGTCTCTGTCAGTTAGTTGCCAGGGGTTACAGAACTCTGCAGTGAGAAAACATTCTTGCCTCAAACTGGCACATACGTTCTAGAAACAGCTGGTTTATCTAATCCAGGGGTTGTAGTATAAAGCCCAATTTATACTTATGTCTAACTGTAAGCATCCCCACCTCCAGTTTCCATGGGTGCAGGCTCAAGTCGTAGATACTTTGTCAATTTTATGTCCACGAATAACGCCCAAATATCAAGTCCTGCACACTTCACAGCTGAGAATAATTTCACATGTTAGCCTCAGACATCTACGAGCCTATCTATAAAATAACTCAAATGCTGCATCTGTCCAACAAACTTAGCTGTAGCTAGCTTGCTATCCACTATCACACAGTAATATTAATAAACATTATCCACATACAACACAGTTAAGTCCACTGTTATTTCAGTTATGAAGCATATGCTATGAACTAGATCAATAGAAGATGCCTGACCAGAGTTGCTGTCTTTGCTCAAAATCCGACTTTAACGCAGCACCACTTTCTTTTATTTAGACTTGAAATTACTATGGCAGCAACACAACAGCATTTTAAAAACCCACAAAGCCAGGAAGGCATAAGGTTCCTCACATACAATAGAAAACCATGCATTTTAGATGGACAGCTAACGGACAAATGCTAACCCATAGTACTGCATACCAACCTAATAAAGGTAGAGCCTCAGTGTATATGACCCTAGAGTCAGACCCTAGAGTCAGAAAGATTGTTCTAGATTAATTGCTTGTTTGCCTTCACCAAACACGTGAAGACAACCATCACAGTAGCACTGTGATTGCCTGCTGTTCCCTAACGTCCCGGATAAGCCTTCTGAGACAACAAGAGGCAGTGAGGCTGTAGCTGAGACAACAATAAGATATGAACCACTATGAGGTGCCTCAATAAATTGTAATATTGAATGATATTAAACAGTGTGAATCCACACTGTGGAAATTGCGTTATATTAAAAGAGAATGGTCGAAATCGGGTGCATTCCTATTCTAAAGGACTTATTACTGCTTGCTCTGAAACAAGGAATGCATGGTAATCTTGCCTTCACAGGTGCTACACTTTTGGAATTGGCCAGAGTGCCTGCAGGAGACTGGTGCAAGGACTGGCCACAGTATCCAAGGGGATTGCAGAGTTTTTTGCAGAGGGAGAGAGGCTGCAACCCAAGGTTCTCCTTTGCAGTGACATGTTTATTGTTCACTTCCACATTAACTTATTCTGAATGTCGCAGTAAGGCAATTACCAGGCGTTTGTAAATTGTAGCCTGCCAGGGAGAAATGGCAATTAGCGTTCAGTCTTCTTATTCATAAAACATTAACATTTTCAAAGTAATCCATCAATCAATAACAGAATAATGGATACATCTTTTTAAACAAGAGAATATTATGGTTGTGTACAAGTATACATATACACATGTACAAATATACATATACATATATACATACATCTACCCATATACGTACATATACATATAATATACATATACATATACATATACATACACATACACATACACATATACATATACCCATATACATATACACACACACACACACACCTATTATATTTATACGTGTATGTATGAATATATATATATATATATATATATTTATATGTGTGTGTGTGTGTGTGTGTGTAAATATAAACATAACAAATACAAATGTCCCATAGACCACGATTAATTGTTTCCTCCAATGGATCCTTTTGTCAGATGATCAAGATGCTGAAGAAATCCATGACTCCTGTGCTCAGTGACATTTCCATTGAGTGGCTGTTTCCTGAAACCAAGGAGGTGCTTCTCTCCCCCGTGGGCAACACCTACCTCTTTCCAGGAGACCGTCTGATTGGCTACTGCGCTGTCTGTGACACGACCCGTTACCATCCCAACCCCAAGTCTGTGAGTGCCCTCTGAGTGATTGAAGAGAACTCAAAGCAAGAGGGAACACTCTATCCTCACATGCATACTCAGTGACGGCAGTCTGCACATTAATAGCCAACTCTCATACTGCGCTCTTGGGGTACTTGATGTGATTAGAGCCTTTTAAATTGCATAGACATGAACGTTTTGAGTATAGATACTCTCTTAGAGACTTTAAGGAGGCTAGTGAACTAACATTTTTTATTCAAGACACATAATATCCAGACATTCGCTAATGCAGTGACTTTGTCACTGTGTTTGACACTTTTTGAAGCATGTTTTTATAAACTACTACAGGTATCATGTTCAAATTCATTTTCATCGTATATGGCCATGGTCACACATGTTGTTCTAAGTTGCCGCCCAGGCTATGCAGTTCTGTGGTCCGGGTTGGACCACCCTGTGAAAATGTAAAAAAAAAAAAAAAAAAACGTTCACAGCACAACATCGCCATCATCGCCAAAAAGGCATGAGCTAGCGTTCCAGCAAGCCTCATACAGCACCAGCTGTGTTGTTGTTGATGTTTGTAATGTTTCCGTAAGCCTTTTTCAGTTGTTAGATTGGTAGATTTTTTTCGACCAAAACTCCTCACTGCTGCTTTAAAGCCCCATTATGCAACAATTATGCTTCAGGATTAGGGTTAGGATAAGCAGTTTAACCTTAAAAAAAATTGGGGCGCTACAATGACTTTTAATATGGAAAATCGCGTCCGTGCCATTGGCATAGCAGGGTCCATAGGCATATAACTGCGTTCTGTAGTTTTGCCTGCCGCAGCCCACCGACCTGACTTGTTTACTTTCTGCCGATCTAGTAAGTAGCTTATTTGCCGTCTTGCTTAGTCTTGTGTTGCACTTGCTTGATGTTTGACTGTGTAAGGACAGTCGCTGAGTAACTAGTTTGTCATAATGTCAAAGTCAGCACATTTCAAGAGATTTTGTTAGTTTTAGCTGCTAGCATACCTTTAGTGAATAGCTATTGATACGTTGTGCTGCTTTGACTTACCTAAAATGGCTGATGACTCCTGTGACCTCCGCAGGATAAGCGCCGGCGCTACAGCATGATGCGCTCCAACGAGTCCACCAGCTCTGTGTTCTACCACTCCCAAGAGGAGGATCCAGCCAGGAGTGCCACAGATGGTGCAGTGTTACAGAGAGACACGCATGCCGGGGCTCTGCATGATGGTTACCAGGACACCATGTCTGAGAGCAGTCCACTTCCTACTGAGGAAGACTTCATGGGTAACACGCCACTGTCTTATTGAGAGATAAGCCTTTTACACAGTAATTCCACTGCTGTGAGTCAACCGTTTTTAATCTGCAATGATGCACCGTTAAAATGTGATATTTAAAAGCCAATGAGGAATGCAGACTCTGCATAATGAATGCTTGCAGTCATGGATGTTCTGGACATTCTGGATATTGTGTTCAACAGGAATGGACACTAACGGAGCACCACGAAGGCGGGCCTATAGCACCAACCAGATTACGAATTACAACCCTGCAAAGAGGGCGTACACTCCAAGCGATCCGACCTCAGTGGCGGAGAAGAACCCTTTGAGAAGAGCAAAAGTCCAGGAACTGATTAACCAAACCAGTCTTGACCATGGAGCTGAGTGGAAATTAAACTACCAGGTCAGTCAACCCAGTGACTACACTAGTGAATGCCAAAACCTATGATGGGTTAATGGTGGACTGTGGTACAACTCCCTTAGAGAGTATAGATAGATAGATGGATACTTTATTGATCCTGAGGGAAATTAAGGTCATCCAGTAGCTTACACTTACAAACAAACAACAAAAATCGCAATAAATACAAAAACAAAAACAATACACATAGGGAGAACATGTACACATGGGGGTGGGGTGTTTACATATAACATATACATATAACATTGTGCTTTACTTGTGACAAAGCTGCAAGTAGTGGAAAGTAGTGCAAAAGTGTTCATGTGCATGTGTGGATAGTGCAAAGAGTCCTGTGTGTGGGGATAGTGTATATGATATCGTCAAACAAAAATCAGTGGGGGGAAAAACCCCACATGACCACCCTGCTGAGCAGCGCAGCGGTCGGCACTCCCCCTGAGTGAACACAGCTTTTCCCACAAAAATATTGCGAAATTGCCGCATCAATGAAATCACAAACCCAAACACCCATTCCAATTTAGATTGCAATCTGATTTTATAGTGTATCGTGTTGTTTCTGTCTAACCGAATTATGAAACCAATTGTGTCCCTCTCCTTCTTGCTGTGTAAATCCTCATAAAGCTAATCCAAAATGAGACTTCCGAAAGGGGGGACCCTACTCAGATAAGATCGGGTTGCATGTGAGGCTCACCGTGATGAGATCTCTAAATGCAAGGACACGTTTGTCACGATTCAACTGGTCTCTGGTTCGTCAGAAAAAAAAATACATTAAAGCCTGTCAAAAGCTGCACAACCATGGGTATTGCCATGGCAGCAAAACAGACAATGGGGTGGCAGAAATAGGCAACGAGCCGTTTGATGTGCAATCCTTAATGACTGGTACAATCATTTCCTGCTTTGTGCAGATGTATGATTTAAAAACCCAGTGTGCATTGGCTATATAAAAGGGTAGCACATGCAAGTCTCTACCCTTGTCATGGTGTGGTCTCAGTCTTTATTAGCATCATTTTCCGAGGTACCCGTAGAGAAAAATGCTAAGTGCATATTTATAGATTTCTTTCATGTCTCACATAATGAGCCTTGTCACTGACATGTTAGGGAGTCTGAAGTGAATCTCCCACAAAGAGAAAAATCCAATAGCTGCAATCAAACAAGCATTTATCTCAATGCTCCTGCCCATGAGCCACTGAGATTGGGCTGAATTAGAGGCAAATGTCAAATAAATCAGCTTTAGAATTAAGGAAGCCAAGCTGGATAGAAGGAGTACCCTTTATCTCTGGATGTATGTGGTGAAGCTTTTAAGGCTTTAAAATACTAATTGTGCAATTATAGTTTTTGTCAACATCTGACATTATATAACCCAAAAGACATTTCACAAGGCCATCAACAAAATATAATTGTATGTGTGTCTGTGTGTGTCTGTGTGTGTCTGTGTTTTTGTGTGTGTGTGTGTGTGTGTGTGTGTGTGAGTGACCGCCGCGGCCAGCCCACGATTAGGGATGTGGACTTTGGAGATGGTGGAAAACTTGCAGGAGCAGTGGTTTACGTTTTAAATGCAAAAAGATTTATTTTCTTTCCCAATTAGGATTTTAGCAAAAGTAATAACAGCACAAAACAAAGTACTTCAAACAAAACAAAGATTCAATATCCAAAATGTAGCTCCACAGTATTACCTCTGTACACAGCTCCTCTCAGCAGGAAAGCTGTCCTTCTACCTTCACTCCCCGAATGGCACTGAGCTAGCCTCTTAAGAAGGCCTATCTATTGCCACTAATTGGCCTCATAGGGCTGACCCATGAATATGGGGAAACCAAGCCCATCTTGCTCACTCTTAACAATCCTTATTTAACACATGAAATGTCTATTAAATAACACATGTATGGTTATGCTTTGAATCACCACTTAACCCAACAGTAAATAACCCTATAATGCACAGTAATTACGAACGTGAAATGTGAACATGACAAACACCCCTGTGACCTAATGCCCCGCTCCCTCCACTGGTGACACAATGTAACAGTGACATTCCAACGCGAGCGCGCTTTCGCGATGGGACCAGTATGTGCGTGAGCGTGAGAACAAGGAAGTGTGAGTACATGTTAACCAGTTTATGAATTCTATTGCAATGCACATGATAGATGAATGAGATGGTGGGTAAAGAGTATGTATATCAGTGTAATTGAGCAACAGCAGGTGTATGCAAATATCATGTATGAATGTTGTATATCGCGACAGACCAAACAATTCACCCAACTTACGGTAAACACCCGACATCATTACAAACTTACCCAGTGGAACAAACAAACACAACAAACCCACCAAACACCCCCCAACACTCTCAACAATGTTCAGGGTTCACATACTATGTGATGATGCTATGTAATGGTGGCTGCGTGCGTGCGTGTGTGTCAATGAATGAAGTCACCGTCTCTTACTCCCGCCTGTCGCGGTATAAACCCGTACGGAATGTTTGTAACGGTGAGAAGGGAAATGTTTCAGCTTCTCACAGTGTGTGTGTGTGTGTGTGTGTGTGTGTGTGTGTGTGTGTGGTGTGTGTGTGTGTGTGTGTGTGTGTGTGTGTGTGATTGTATTTGTGTGTGTGTGTGTGTGTGTTTGTGTGTGTGCGTGTGTGTGTGTGTGTGTGTCAGGTGTAAATATAGTGTGTGTGAGTGTGTGTGGGTAAATATGCCGTCAAAACTTAACAATCATGTTCTTCCCCAGCCACAGCTGGCTAGTTTGTGTGCCACAGCCTCCAGGGGGCCCCCTGCTGGATGTGACCGCTCCTCATTACTGCAGCAGGAGCAGCAGGAGCAGCAGAAGGAGCAGCAGGAGGAGGTGGCGCTGTCGCCTGCAGAGCAGGTCCTGCCCCAGCCCTGTGCCAGAGCTCAGCCTGTGGGCCACTGCCCAGCCACTGCCCTGGAGAACGGATCCAGGTCTTCCTCTGAGAGCCCCTCAGTGGGAAGCACTGGAGGAGGAGGTCAGTCAGTCAGTCAGGCACAGCAGACAAATGACTGTCCAGCCCTGACAATTTCATACACTACTGTGATTATACTAAACTCATAGGTGTAAATGCCTGTGTTTTTCATTTCTTAATGCTCATTCAGATGGGTACGCGCATCAGCTGTGTGAGTTTGAGACTTCCCAGGACCCTCACGTGCAGCCGGTCAGCACGGCCAGCCTGGCCAGCCCTGGCAAGGGAGACTGCAAGGCGGTGGTGACCGGGTTGCTATGCGGGAAAGCCGTGAAGTGGGAAGTCATCTTTGACATTGAGCCATACCTGAAAGGTCGCGAACGGGAAGAGAAAGTTCATGAGGACCTCTGGAATGAGACGTTCCATCACCTGGCGGCCAACTCCATAATTCAGGACTTTGAGCAAATGGCGGAGAAGGAGTTTGAGATTGAACACGGTTAGGGAAATTATTATGGACTTTGTACAGGTTGCAAACACTATTCTCATTGTTTACCTTGCTAAGATTAAGATCCATTTCTTGCAACATTGTTTATCTTTTGTAGCATTACTGTAAAGTGGTGGTGATGGTGTTATTTGATCTCATAGGGTGTGGCCGCAGATACCAGCTGTATGCAATTCACACAAGCAAAGCCTGCAACATCCTGAGTAAATACACAGCATTTGTGCCCATAGACCTGGACACTAATGAATATTTACAGACCTCCATTGAGTACATGAATGCGGGTGAGTCAGACAATTGTGTTTGTGCTGCACAGCCAATCAGTATCAGTCTTTTGCAGAACATTACAAACACATCAAAGAGACAAGACCACACAAAGATAAAAAGTGACAACCTGTTGTTCCCCACTAATGGTGGTGATGCCTTGCGTAAGGTTTTCCAGCGGTTATGTGAACCTCATTATTTACTCACAGGGAACACAAATAACACGTGTGCGTCTCCACTGAATGTTTCCAGGAGAGGACTCCAAGAAAGGATCCCAGTCGAGCTCCCGATCTGGGAGCAGGAAAAAGCGGGGCTACTCCATTGGACTGGGACGCTCTCAGTCGGGCTGCATGTCAGAAGCTGAGGATGGCCTACTGCCTACAAGTAAGGACTACTTAAGTGTCTTTGAGGACCTAGAAAAGCGCTGTATCAAATGAAAGTATTATTGTTATTATTTAATAGATGTTGAGCATATGAAACCCAAAAGGTTGTCGTTTTGGTCTTTGGTGAGGTTGGCTAAGCATTAAGCTTTAGGGACACTTTTCTGTCCGTGTACTTCTGAGTCATAAAAGACCAGTGACAGTTATGGAGTTCCTGGCAACCTTAAAATGAAGGCTTTCTCAGACCAGTCGTTAAGTGGAAAGCACTCTCAAACTATTTCAGCATGGCATTTCTTCATACTCTTCTAGGGAGGGCACCAATAGTGCATCAGTGAGCTTTTCAAGATCCAAGATGCTGTTTGTACAGTTCAGTTTGTACGAACAAGACAACCAAATTGCCTTTTCCCAAAGTCCTATTTTGCCCTTTCCTTTATTTAATCTGGAAAGAAATCGTCAACATACCCAGTCCCATGTTTTTATCTTCCCAAATGCAGCATTCACAGGGGGGATTGTTAGAAATTAGTTGACAAACAGGCAATAGACATTCCACCCTTGTTCCCTGAATGGCTTTGTCAAAGGCTGTGAGTTCAGGCATTCTTTGGATGTAGTGTTTCTCAGCTAACTGTCAACAGCATCACTGAGTTCACAGACATTTTCCAAGTGTGCAGCTATTTGCTCTTCTGCATTTTATGACTGGGTGGGTTGAGAGAAGAATGTCATATTTAATGGCAGTTATAGAAATGTTGAGGCAGCAACCCTTTCAGATTACAATAACAGTGGCAGAGGGACATCATCAAAAAGACCACAGAAACAACACATGCTGGGCAGATGCAGGGCCGATACACTTCCACACATCTCATGACTGTGCATATTTAATAGATTATAGTGACTGTATAGTGAAGAGCAATATTTTGTTATGTTTATATATTAATATTGTGTTTAAACTTATTAAGTAAGTAGGGAGGTGGTATTGGCCTGTCTGGAAAGTGAAACTGTTGTCATCGACTGGTGTTTTTAGTGAGATTGAAGTCTTTATTTCTGTTTTATCTGTTTGTGTAGACCCTGACGACAGCAACTCCCCCTGCAGCACTCCATCGTCATCATCCGGATGGGAAACATACAAATTCACAGACGGTGACATATATTGCCCTAGAGGCAATTGTAATGTTATGGCGCTATACAAATAAAATTGAATTGAATTGAATTGAATTGAATTGAATTGAATTGAATTGAATTGAATTGAATTGAATTGAATTGAATATATTCTCCATCCATCTCCTCCATGTGCCACCTTTGTGACCTAGTGAATTGCTCCTATTGCTCTTGCATGTCTAAAAATAAACAATGCCACTGACTGAACAAATGGCGTTCACATGTGCAGACATAAACACTACAGGCTGCACACATGTGCATTGTCCTCTTCCAGCACTGATCTCTGAGCGTCTAGACCGCTGCGATGTTACGGGCTGAATAGGCTAAATGGGAGTGTAACCCGCTGGGCCTTGTCTCTCTTTCAGCCTCTCAGAGGAGTCCCTCGGTGACCTCGGAGCACTCTCAGAGATCCGTGGAGAGCCTCTTCTCAGCCAGGTGGGTGAGGGCGACAAACAATCAGGAGACACACACACACACACACACACACACACACACTCACACTCACACACACACACACACACACACACACACACACACACACACACACACACACACACACACACACACACACACACACACACACACACACTCACACTCACACTCACACTCACACTCACACTCACACACACACACACACACACACACACACACACACACACACACACACACACACACACACACACACACACACACACACACTCTCTCTCTCTCTCTTTCTTGCTGTCTTTCATTCTCTCTCTCCATCTTTCTCTCTCTCTTGCACAAACCCACACACATTCTTTCTCTGCATCTCTATTTCTGTCAAACGCACACACACACACACACACACACACACACACACACACACACACACACACACACACACACACACACACACACACACACACACACACACACAAATATACATACCGGTAAATACATACTAAAAAGATCATCAAAGTCCTAACAGCCACATATACTCAAACACACACATACTGTGCATACAAAGACATTCATACACACAATAATGTGTGTGTGCATTCTATACTGTAAAATCCTCAAAGCATTACCGTCTCAATGGTGTGTTTTTGTTTGTACACAGTACTAGCTGGAGAGCAGAGAATGGTGTCAAAAGAGCTATTGTTCTGGGTTGAGTTTTGTAAGGTCAGCCACTCCAGGAAATTCTGTGGAATTCCTCTGTCTTTTGCTACCGCAGCTCACACCTGCCTACCTATTGTGTCTCTGGCACCATTCATGTAGCTTGCGTTTAATGGCTGCTTAGAATCCCTTTCACGCCTTTTTCTATAGCTGCCCCCCTGAAAGCCTCCATAGGGTTCGCTTTTCTCCACGGTTGGCTGTGTGTGGATTCTATCGACCTGAGTGTCACACAATATCTCTAGCGGCTATTCATTGCACTGCCGCCCGGGTCTGCCCTGTATTGGATTTAAACTGAGGGCTGTTAGTCAAGATTACAAATGTCAGGGCTTTTCTTCGTACTCCCACGACTCAGAAGTGAAATTCTGAACCACCACATCCTGTTTAAATCATATGCTGTCTTTGGCTCTGTTCACGTGGCTTTGGTGTTATGGAACTGTATGTGTGATGTCTGTGTCCCCCCATAGGCTGAGTCTCACTCGAACAAGGCTCCTGACCAAGGCAGCCCGGGGTTTCATGAGTCGGAGTCAAAGCAAGACCAGTGACTCCGTGGGTGACAGTGACAATGACAACAAAGACTACATCCCTCTGGTGGGTTTAAAAAAAAAGAAAAAAACACAGAAACTCTGTTGAAGTTGTTTACCACACATCACAATTACATTTGAACATTTTTGTTTCACATTTACTTGAATGTTTATGTATGAACAAGATGCAAAGTTAGAATAGACTATTTGAACTGTCTGTATTTCAAACAATCAACTTTACGACCTGAGAAACACCATTTTGCAAGATACTTTGGTAAATGACCTTCTATTGAAACTAATTACATACGCTGATGATTATTTCTAACAAGGAAGCTTTGTGTTCTTTCATCTAATAGGTCTCCCGACATGCAGTAAAAAACGCCTCTGCTTGTATATTTCTGCAACTAAGGCCATTCTCTTTTCTATTCTTAGCCCTGGCCCCTGTATGAAGAAAAAACACGGATTAGCAATTGAAAAGAAAAACAAACTCAATGCTGAACTGCTGTACAGCAAATCCCCTCAGTTGTACTGATTAATTGACCTGCTATGTTTCATTATAGAGCTTGTGACGGCACAGTTGAAATTGTGTTGTCTACTAAATTGTAATGTCCAATTCTAGCTGTAGATGGTGACAGTAATGTTCCTGAAAATATTTGTGCATTTTCATACCATATTCACCATAAGCTACAGCCTTTTGTTAAACACAAAAGATAAAGATAAAGATCTCTTAATAAAGATCTCTTCCTTTGTAAATGTCCTGAAGCCATTGCCTTTTGGCCGACAGCTAACAATCGATTAATTGACTGCGGGGTCTGATTGCTTGCTCTATTGGACTTTATTGAAAAGTGAAAAGGCTACAGAAATCAATGCCACCAATCAGTAAGATAGTGGTCGATAACAGAGGATTTGGGTAATAAATAGCATTGCTTATACTCATGGCTTAGTGGACTCACAATCCAATTCCTGTCTTTATGCGTTTCCTGCATGCTCTGTGTGTTCATGGCAGGTGTCCTTGCAGTTAGCCTGCGGGGCCTTCGCGCTGGACAGTGCTCTGTGTGAGGCCACCGGTGTGCCCATGAACAAGCTGAAGTGGACATCACCCTTCAGCAGCCACCGCCACAGCCTGCCCCACCACTCCCACTCCAGCGGCCAGCGGGCTGAGAGCCAGGATGAGGGCAGCACCCAGCCCTCTCAGGACCCCGAGGCAAAGCCACACACGGAATTGAGCGTCAGCAGCCAAAGCCCCTTAGCCAGGAGCCCACACAGCCCCAGGGCGGACGCGGGGTCCCCCTTTCTCACCCACCCGTCGACCTCCTCCCCCCAGGAGCCTCCTCACTCCCCCGGCTACTCGCAGACGGACAGCGGCCACGGCTCAGAGTCGGAGCGAGCGGGGACCCCCGAGGCCAGGACCCAGCAGGGCACCCTGGAGCCTGAGGGCATGGTGTGGGCCACCGCAGTGGCCCTGGCCTGGCTGGAGCATAGCTCTGCCAGCTACTTCATTGAGTGGGAGCTGGTGGCGGGCAAGGCCAGCATGTGGCTCAGCAGCCAAACCATTCCAGAGGGTCGCGACCTAGCCACTATCAAGTCGGCGGCCAACCAGCTCTTCATCATCCTCCGGCACTGGGACGAGAACCTGCAGCTCAACATGCTGTGCTACAACCCCAACAGCATGTAGTGCCTGGAGGTGTGCCCGGGACACCTATGTGAAGCTAGCTGTGCTATGCCAACCCTGGAGCTGCTCTCATTGCATGTGATTGCAGTGGAGTGTGGAGGGAAACATGCTCTGTTATGCCAAGGTTCTTGTTTTTTTGAGGTATGATAAATGATGTCACATCCTGAAGCCCTGAAGTTCATTGTCTTTTGAGTTGCTGTTATACTTTATTGTAGTGGAAAAGTGCAATGAAGTGGAATGTCAGTAAATTGTGTATTGTGATTGTCATATAGAATTTAACACACTAATCAGCCAATGTCAACGCTGAGCAAAGACTTCTCACATGGACTCATCATTGCATCAAAAATAGCCATGTCTTCTGCAGGTAAGACTGATGTTTAAACCTGGAAGAGAATGTTTTCAGTTTGATTGTATTCACTTCACTTCACTATTCACGCCTGTACAAATGTATTTTGTGTTTACTCATACTTCTGTGAGAATAACTTGAAATGGTTTAAGCAGTGGCAAACAGATGTTTTGCTCTGACCTGTAATTTGTAAACCTGTGAAGTGCATCTATATTCAATTTAAATGTAGCAAACCTTATTTGAACGACTTAATTGCTGCTTAATTGTCACGCTTTACCTCTGTGAAACTTTGGTGCAAATGTAGTCTGTAATGTGCATTTGCCATCTTTAAAGCTCCCTCTAAATGCAGATCAACACAAAATGGAATGTGGCAGCTAAAACATTGACCAAATGCTTCTACACTGTAAAATTAATGATCATACAAAACTCCTATTTGATTTGGATGGTCATCTATTTGGAGATGTAATTACTTACCCAAGTTAACTGGAGGCCATTTTCATTTCCAATATAGAGTTTGCCCTGTGATATGCTGGCTGTGCTCTCAAACCATAAGTGCCTGTCATTCTGACATTGAAACATAAAGACTGAGTGGACTGTTGCAATGTATGGCATGTTCCACCTGAAGCAAAATGTCTGTGCTTTGTTTTGAAATCTGTTGGTTTGTGTAGTGTTTCCAAACTTTTTCAATTTGCTGGATGATGACATTGTTTATTTTCTAAGTTAGAAAACAATTTCAAAGGAGAACTTCAATCAAGAATATGAACGTGCATACATCCATAGATGTCACCGATGTGTACTAAACAATACTCTACATCATTCTCTCTTCCTGTTCGTATTTCGTAAAATATGTATTGATGTATTGAGTGTAAATGTGGAATGCTAAACCTAAATTCAGAGAATTCACATCTGTGTTTTAGTTTTATTTTCTTGCCGTCACTTGCATGTACTCAGTGTTACTCAGGTATTGCTTTTAAATCAGCCTGATTTTGGAGAAATGTAAGTGGTTGTCTAAGAGACAGGGCTGTTGGGTTTTGTTATGCTCTGCTGGACTGGGTTCTGTGGCAGTGCTATGGGAGATAGACATTAGCCCTTTTAACAACATGGCCGATTTTGTCTCTGTGGTGGCTATATCATTAGGCGTGGACACCATCTCATGGTGAAGGTGTTTTGAAATTGGCTGTTTATATTCTTGCTCTGTTACTTTCTGGACATGCACCGTTTAACAGCTTTCTGTTTCTTTGAGTCAGTACGCAGATGATTGTGCGATGACGATCTATGTAACTGCATGTATTAAAGTCCCAGTGCAGAATGTCTGATGTAACACCTGATTATTTTCAGTAGCTCACTTCTGGTGTTTAGTTTAGTTCAGTGTTCAATGAGATGTGGTCACTAGTATCCACATACAATGTTCAATATTTTACGATAATGTTATCCTTTTTAAACCCCTCATTTACTCTCTGGGATTGTGAAATGACATGGCTCTGATCTGTTATTTTAGTCACCCGGTGAAAGGTTCCCCAACACTAGCAGCTGAAAGGCAATACTTTTTGTAGCCAGTAGATGCTGCACCACACTTTCAAAATCAGAATGGGAAGGGCGGTGCCTGGTTTTTAGCTCAGTGTTTCTTATGACTGATATGAAACATACAGCTCCATAAAGCAAAACACATAGCATCATGTCCTGACTGATACATCTGAGAAGCATGCCCTATCAACGAAGGCCTGGCATCGACTGTAATAACTCTATTGCACCCTAGTGGTATCAAGAAAGGGAAGGTAGCCACAAGCTGCATGATCAAGCCTAATAAATAAAGAGTTAATACAGAGGGATGACGTTGAGAGGGCCAGAGCATGATGGTGCTATTAACTGGGGTAAACAGAAGAAGCACGTGTGCACACTCACACATACAGACTCCACACAAAGACCTCATTAGGCTGAAGAGAGGAATCAGTTATCGATATGTGGCACGCCGAATAGTAGTACACTATTACCTATGTCTTCTTTTCTGAAAACATACTAGCCTTAAATAGTATTACTTTCTGCTGCCTTATTTTAGATGAATTAGACCCCTTGATTCTCATGGAAATTCCCAAATTAACAAGTACATCAGCAGAAGAGCAAGACAAGCTCAGGTCACTGTAAATCAGAAATAGCACACTGTTAATACTGGATTCATGAGCCAGCCCGAGGAACCTCTGTGGCAGACTAACATATGCTTTTTTTTTACCATTTGCATGACAGACACACAGGTACACTTTATTTGGACCACCTTCAATACAACCGAAACGACTATTGCGAAAGGTATGAAATAACAAGACGCTGACGGCTAAAATGATCTGATATTCTCTTGCCGGTCAAAAGCCATCCACTGCGTACGTCTCCGTCTCCTAGAGGGAATGTGGATAAGACAGGCTTTTTTGTGCAACTTTGAACTCATTATCAGGTAACATCAAAGAAAACAAGGCAGAGGGTGGACAACTCTCAGCAACTGCAATAGTTTCTATGACAACACACTGCATTCTTAAGGAGACTCTTCCAGAAATCAAGCTACAGTTATGAGGCAAAAATGCTTCGAAACTGTGTCCTCAATATAGATAATAATAACACAGCATAAACACTCAGAGCTTGTGAGAGACTTATCTAAAAGGCAATGACTGTGTGGAAGACTTTCTCATTATCGGGGGAAAGCATTATCTTGTATTTTGAAAAGCCAAATAATCATCTGCATAATTCAGAACAAAGGGAATTAAAAAAAAAGCTGTAATAACAAAACAAAACAAAAAAACTGGTAGCCCTTTAATCGGCTTTTTCTGTTATGTAGGCCTACTGCAATGACAGTAAGGTTACACCTTATAGTATAGTGCTATTTGTTCATGGTTGTAAAATGATAATTAATGTAATGACGAATTATAGAGCATTGATAATTTGCATCTATGTGCAGGCCTACTAGGGTAATGGTTATGGTCACTCCCTTACCCTAATGATTAGGGTAAGGGAGTGTGGAAAAACACTGTGTTGTGCTGCTATACACTGATAATCCCTGTGTTACCTTGTGTTTAATGATAACATTTCAATATTAAATTGATGTAAAGTGTACAAAAAACTGTATATCACTGATATTCATTTAAAAATGCAGTAGGCTACTCTTGCACTTTCTTAAAGCACAGCTACCATCTGGAAGGATAGCTATGAACTCTAATTGGAGCTCAGTGTAGGAATTAAGTATTCAAGATGTATGTAGCATTATAATGTTTGCATGTCATCACATTTATGCATTCTTTTGAGAAATCAGTGAGCACTGAAAAAATTGAAACGTCAAAGTCCACGACAATCACCCAGGTGCAAGGTATATCCCTTATCCGTTGCATCAATTTCTCTGCTGAATAAACCAGCACTCCAATCAAAGCTCTCTCTTCATCAAATGCATATCAGTCGGATGGCTTTGTGTTATAACAAGCAGGGCTATGATCTGTGGCTGGAGGATGGAACATGACCCACGAGACGCTGGGCCGGGGACTAATGATGCCCACTGAGCTCACAGCTCACACCAGAGAGCCGCATGCCTCAGTGAACGCTACCCAGAGCATAGCACACGGGAGTCAGGAGGCTCAGTCCTGCTTTGCATAATTAAAAAATAGTTTGATTAAAGGACTGATCCGACAGAAAGCTGCGCATGCAGAACGATGGTCTGAATTAGTTCTCCCTCACACCTGGCATTTGCTACCGCTGAACCATATTTGAATTCAAGAATCTCCCGGGATTGGCTGAGAGTGAAGGTCACCATGGCAACAATACGGGGATGGCGATATGAAATTCTTTGCTGTAATTAAAGTTGAACCATGTCCAGCTGACTCTCTCAACGATAAAAAAAAAAAAAAAAAAAACAGCTCTTAATAGCATTTTAGCAAGGGTTTGTCCTGACATCCTGTGCACCCAGACAAATACCCACATGAAGCAAGAACCCGGGGAAATAAGCTGTATGCTTACATATTGTAGGGGGCAGGGCATCGCTCTCCTATGTTGTATGTGAGTTCACCCATAAATCCGAGTGTGTAGTAGATGTAATGTTTAATCCATGTGTAATGTAGCGCCTGTGTCCACCCTTACCCTGTAAACTGTGCCTGTGTATAAGATCCAAAGACTTTATAAAGAGTCATGTGGCAGTAATTGAAGTGAATATATGGCTAGAGTGTCAAATTGGAAACTTGACTGGTTTTGTTGCCAGCGTGGAAAATTATTTAAAACTTATGTTACTACATTGTGATTTGAAAGTTGACGGTTAATTGAGAGACGTGAGTCAGTTATGTTGAGAGCCTGATTAAACTAGCTAGCTGGTAGCTGGTGACTGTTCATACTGGGTTGTCAAAATATATAGTCTACTAGATGAACTGCATAGTGTGTAATAAGAGCATTGTACCAAGCGCACACAGCATGAAACAACTCACAGCCCAATAATCCTGGCATGTGACATAATGAATTCCTCTAGACAGGTGCCACACCACATCAACACATGATGCAATAAGCTATATTAATGTATTTGTATTGACAACAAATGGCACATCACAGGACAAAATAAAAATACACCTATATAGCCCATCATACAGGATTTTAGAGACTAACTACCACAGGCAGTAGCTTGCCTTGCCTTGCTTGCCACCGACCCAGCTTGACCTTTCACAACCAACCACTCACACAATCACACATTTCACAATACCACTAGGCAGGCTTGCCTAACGTATCATAGCGATATTTAAATCACATTACATAATTGATTTACTATTGTTAACATTTAAATAAGTATGTCTGTGGCCTGGTTCTGTTTTGTTCAGTTTTTATAAATGCATTTTCCTTAGATGGATATTCAGGTAGCCTATACTGTAACTTTGATGAAACTGAGTAGGCTATAAAATGATAATAAACCAAACGTATATATAGGAAAAAGGGTATTCCAAATGCGAAGATCCCTGATCACTACTAGAGCCCCTTAGAAACCCTTATAATCTGAATCTGAAAATCTTGCCGGGGGTCCTAATTGAAATTCTGAGTGGCACCACCTATATAAACATCAAAATGTGACAGTGCCCAAAACATTTGTAACTCTCTTCTCAATAACTGAATATTTGTACTGATAAGAGGTACATTTCAGAGAAAAAAAGCAGACTGGGTGGTCAATACCTTGGACACACAGCACCAGCTCCCACCTGGCTGGCATCCTTTTGCAGTTTGAACTGCCGGTTCAACTGCACACCGGCCAAGATAGGGGAGAGGAGAGATTCAAAGGGAGGGAGGGAGGGAGAGAGAGCTCCACACCAGCCACAACACTGTTCTCAAGCAGCTGGAAGGTGGCTGGCACATTTCTCAATCCAAAATATCATCATTCTGAAGGAGACTAACCCCTGGGGAGTAATAAAAGCTGCTTACTTGTCAGTAACCCTTGATAATGCCACATTTACACACAAAATATGGAGCACCAACCTGATCCACTCTGTCTTATATCTTCCATCAAAGGAAAAGAGTCAAGTTTTGTCACAGCATTTCATTTACAATAGTCAGTGCAGAGCCCGAAGGACCCATCAGGCTTGTTTACCAAAAGACAAGCCTAAGTTGTTTACCAAAAGACAAGCCTAAGTTGTTTACCAAAAGACAAGCCTTAGTTGACAATGACGATGGTGTTCTCCAGGTACTACCCTTTTCAAACCTGTTTGAAAAGCTGCATCTGAGACAAGAAAGAGAGTGTGAGAAAACAGGGACGGAAACTCAGAAATGGAACTGCTTAGTTCAGCACATTTGTCCTCAGACAAGTGTTACAGCAGGTGCCCGAAGTTGGTTTGGTGTCTGTAGACGTGCGCACAAGACTCTCTCGTCATAGGCACTGAACTCATGCTGGTCCTACACTGTCACCGGGACTCCAAGAGGTTAAACTAGGAGCAGAAACCATTAACGTAGTGACACAAACCTTTAGCTGGCTCTTTGATTCATAGGCTATCCTTTAAAAACAGTTAGAGCTGAACCCTGTACTCTCCTCCATCACCTCCCTAGAGGCTAACAGTAACCACACCAACCTATCCTCCCAGTCATAATGCACGCGTCTGGTGGAAATGCTCAGGTGCGCCATGGCTCTACGTTGAACAGCACTCTCGGTTTTGCTACGGTGTGACATTAAACATTAGAGAGGAGGAATATAGCTTAGAAGAGAGGCATATCTAGTACATTTCGTAGGCTACTAGTTTTCTGTCAGCAAGCTTTGTAGCAAGCTAGCTATTACTGTAAACAGTTAGTTATCTAGCTTCATAAGTTACCAACATGGAAAAAAGACATCAGGTTAAATATTAACGTTGTTGATTTTTCTTTTTATGACTAACAATACAACTTGAATAACAATGCATACAATACAGTAATACATTAGCATTTTATCTGTAATAAAGATAAGACACTCCTCGATCTCCTCTGTCTTCACCTCTGGACATGTGTTGTGGTATTGTGGCGTACTACCGTAATGTTGTAAAATGGAGCCTGCACGACTCGCATCTATTTTTGACTCACAGCGACAGGCAGCACCCAGTGCCCATGGCAGCGCCCAGTGCCTGTCGCTGGGCTGGATTATTTTGTCTTCAGTTGTGCCAATGCAAAGCAGAAACGGATAGGGATTGTTTCACACATTACACATACAGGACCTTTTCAGTTTTATAGAAACATTTACAAGCATTCCAAATATTTGCATTTTTTAATCAATCGATTTATCAACCACAAATGTACTTTCAAAACATTAAAGAGTCCAGAAGCATAAAATTAACATTTCTGGTTTAAGACAAACAACCTCAAAGAGTATTTTAATTGACAGTTGATTTAAACAAGAATGACAGTAACATTATTACTGCTCTTAGATTATTGTTGCTGAGTTTTTTGTTGCACAATGGCATACAGTATGTAGCACTTTGAGAGTAACCCTTTTAGAGGGGGGGGGGGGGGGGGGGGTGGAGTAAAAATGCCAAGGCATGTCAAACTACCACAGAAATGCCGGACAGGCCACAGACACCAGGGGGTTAACCACACAGGAAAAAGAACCGTTCAAAGTTTGCTCCTCCTAAACTATACCCCTGTTAAACTGTACCAAACTCTGACTAGGTTTGGCCACTGCCATTGTTAGCAGAGGCGCCTTCATAGAATCAGTCCTAACTAGCTTTGCTGAATTATCTGTATCAAATATGATCAAAGTGGCACTATTTTTTTTCTTGGGGGTTGCCCTAACCTTAACCTTGCCACAGGAGCCAACGGTAAGGTGCACTTTTTAAAGACCTTTTCTCTTTCAAACCTACTAAAATTGAAAACATTCACATTTTAAACCATGAAATGATCAGACACGAATGTATTTATAAAAACAAAAGAAGTAAGAAGCATAGAAGTAGCATTTCCTGTTTTATAATGGACTACCTTTGAATTAACAGTTTTTTAACCGTTTCCTTTCTTTAGCTTGGGGACGGCCATTTCCTTCTGAACAACCCTGAGACTTCGATGGATCATCTTTTTGGTGGTCATGAGGAGGAGAAGCCAATCCAGGTCAAACACATTTCAAATGCTATTTTATTAATAGTATGGTGCTACATAGAGGAGTTAACCTGTGGTATTTTAATTTGATGGAATCTTTTGTGTAAGTTAATTTTCCTCCTTGTATGCATGCAACACTAATCTAATGTAACATCGGCTGTACAGTGTAGGAAAATTATACTCAAGAATCCTTCTATACAATTTTGACCAATTAATGTAGGGTTTCTTAGCCATTATGACCTAGGAAAAGGTCCTTTACCATCAATCAAAACATAGTTGGCTGTAACAACAGTCTCAAGATAGCTTGATTTAAGACCCACCACCCCTTAGGGCCAAAACACCTAGTCTCACACTGTGTTGTGGAGTCAAAACAGACGGAATCAACTGCAAAATGAGAATGAAAGAAACAAAATCATTATTTGTTTCTTTGAGGAGTTGATACAAATTAATGTATTATACATGACATGCTTTGCACTTTTACAAAGGACTTTTCCCCCCCAAAAGATGAGTTTATAATATTTGTGAAAATATGTAAATATTGTGAAGAATTATGTACACAAGTCCTCACTGACTGAAGGGTGGGGCAGAGCAACCTACTCTTTCTTGTCCTGAAGAACATTGCAAAATACTGTACATTACATACATAATTATCTTGCTCATGTACAATTGCTCTCCTGTAATTGTGACAGCCGTGTCCAGTTGAAGACTGTGGCTTCTACAAAGCGCTGCTGTCTTATTTCATCAAACAGCTACCGGCTAATGGCTCATCACCAGAGGTAGGCCTATATTAAAAACACTGGAGATCCTAATGACTGGTGTTCCTAACAAATCTTTCCTAACAAGATTTTTGACATATTTGTTCATTGTCATTCTGTGTCTAATCTTTCCCCTTGCCATGACAGGCTCATTTTAGCAACGTCCTACATGCCGCCTGTTCAAATATCAATGTGACAGGACAAAACTGCACTCGGTTTGTGGAAACTTTCCATCTGAAGGTTAGAAATAATTTCCACTCTCACAACAGGAATCTACTATCATCATTCTACCAGTTTCAATCTTCATGTGGTTTTCAGTACAAATAATGAATGTTTAAATGAAAGTACTTCATTAAATATTACAACATGTTTTCTTTACAGAGGGTGGAACCTATGAAAAATTTGTATCTTTGAAACATTACATGAAGTGGGAATATTATTTTCCTGACGAAATTGGATATAACTGCTGTTCCATCTGTGCACGATTCTAAGGAAGTTTGTGAAAAAGATTTATTTTCTTAAATTAAAGTGTCATCGGTCTTATTGCTTGATTATTGTTGTAACGAGTATATCTGCACTGGCAGAGTAAATATTGAACACAGATTACATAGAGACTGTCAATCATGCCACATCTGAAGAATACATCCTGAACTAATACACTAAATCTAATCCAGACTATGAACTAAAAGAGCTAGAATAAGACAATTCAGTTGTAATTAGTATATTTGCACAGGCTGAGTAAATATTGAACACAGAGTACATAGAGACTGTCAATCAGGCCAACCCAGAAACATTCAAATGTCGAATGTCCTTTTGCTTAACACCCTTGACCACAAACTGAATACACAGACAACAAGTGTGATGTTGTTTATTGAAGATGATTTGAATATTGAAATAAAACAGATAACTCAACACAATGTAGACATTTGCAGAACATTAATGTATGTGATGAGCTCAATGTAGCGCTGACTCCAAAGTAGATAGAGTTGAGAGTACTTTATAGCTCATAACTGCACAGATCTGGGGACGCTGTGTTACTTGGCTAGAATACTCAATCTTCAAAGCTTGTATTGTCAGCAGATGAATCTGTGTTTAATGTCCCTTCCTAGATATTAATCATTGAGTCACAGACTTAAACTCTTAGAAATTCTTCACACTTCAAATGTATGAGGATTTCCCATAAAAGTGCTTTATTGTTCAGGTGTCAGTGAGTAAATAGACTGTGTCGGCTAACCTACCCTTCGGTCATCTGTACACTATCACATCATTTGTTTAAAATTAAGACATAGGCAGTTGGTTTCATTAAGGGTTTCAATGTCTAGAGGGACTAAAGAATGAAAAACAGGTAACTGAATCCAACGAGTTATAAAGAGATGTAATGGGCATTGTAGAGCTAGAACCAGACTAAACCTTCAACCTGTCATGAATCTACTCTCTCCTTGAAGTATTGCTGTTTGCTCGTTTCAAACTCATCATCATTAAGCATAGTGACGTCTAAGATGTAACACATTTGCATTATAACTGTGTACCCATTTGGTTTATCAATGCTCTATGGTGGTGCATTCACCATAGCCCACTATTTCCTGTAATCGAGTGACAGAATGTGGCATCTGCAAAGCCCCGCTGACTACTGTCAACAAACCGCTACCGGCTACCGGCTCAGAACCAGAGATTGGCCTATGTTAAAAACACTGGGGTTGCAACACAACTGGTGCTCCTGACTGACTTTCGCTAAGCCTTTTGTTGTCTCACTTCATTGTCTGCCTTTGTCTAATCTCCGCCCTCATCATGACGGGCTCATTCTAGAAATGTGCTACATGCTGCCTGTTCAAATATCAATGTTCCATCACATCAATGCACTCAGTTTGTGTGGACTTCCTATGCTACATTTTGTAATAGCTTCCACTCAAACAAAAAGATTCAAATTATGCCTGATCAAGCAATCAAGTAATTCATTAAATGACAAGAACTGTTTTCGACTCTATCAGTAGACAGTAGTTGACAGAAGTGGGACCACATCATAAAGACATTTATATAATTACTGGTTCCCCAATAGCACAGGGATATAGAATTGTGTGTCTTTCCCTTAACAGTATAGTGTCAGTGAACTTTTTGCTTGACCATTCAGTTAAAGTTTAACTTAAATCAGTATATTTTCACAGGCTGAGCAAATATTGAACGTATAAGGGGTGAAAGGGACCGGAGTCTTAGCCATTAATCACCCCACATCTCTGAAGCAAAACTGCCTCATTGTCATTTGGGGAGTAGACATCACAGGAAAACATGGTCTGTAGGCTACACAACTGAACTGGTTTGGGGAAGTTAGGGAATGTATTAACTTACCGGTAATAAACGCAAAATGAATGAAGTAATCAGGCACAACCTGAAGAAATGGTATTACCAGAGTATTCTGAACAGACATCCTGTGTATATCTGTCAGGATTCAGAGGAGAGGACGTAAGAGCACGACACGAAAGGTAAAGGTAACATAAAAATGCAGTTTACCTGGCGGACAGAGCACAGACCAAAACGAAATCAAGAACAGGGGCAAAAAATGAGGTACAAAGTTCAATAGGGGAACCACAAAACCAGATACAATCAGGACACAGTGAGAGATGACTTGACCAAGAACCAAGAAAACCACAGAGAATAAATGCACAGACCAATAACAGATCAACAAGAAGCATAATGGAAAACAGCTAAGCACACAAGAAATGGAGGAAAACTAGCAATGACATGGAAGTGACAACATGACAATATGCATATTTGCAATATGACATGTGAAGGCTGAGGGGTGGGGACAAGAACATGCGGAACAACAGTAGCACATGTCAAAACAGAAGCAGAAACATGTCATATTGCAAATATGCATATTGTCATATTGTCACTTCCCGTCATTGTTAGTTTCCCAGAAAAACCTTTCAGACCTCTGTACCCAAATGCTTTTTGGCTACAACCACATTCTGTACTTATTAACCACAGGGGGTATCGTCAGGGTTGCCTGATCCCCAATTTGTCATTACTTGGTGTTGTGGGTTGTTCTCCATGTACCCTGTGTTTACTGTTCTGCCATATGTGAAAGCTGAGGGGTGGACACAAGAACATGTGGAACAACAGTAGCACATGTCAAAACAGAACCAGACACATATGGCAGAACAGTAAACACAGGCTACATGGAGAACAACACACAACTCCAAGGAATGACAAATTGGGGATCAGGAATCCCTGACGATACCCCTGTGGTTAATAAGTACAGAATTTGGTTGTAGCCAAAAAGCATTTGGGTACAGAGGTCTGAAAGGTTTTCCTAAGCTGATGCGTATAAAAATGTGAACAGGATACACGTGACGTAGGAGCACGATATTAGGACATTTCCGCTCAGGTTTCACCCATTAGCTGAGACGAGTCTATAGAGTCCAACATTTCACAGCGTAAGTATCAGTAGGTTTAGGTGGTCGGTTCAGGTGGATGGAAATGAGCTCTAGTAGTGACTAATGACTGTTTACAGCAGAGATAGTGACACACTAACACTTTATCTCTGCATTTTACCCATCCGGGGTAGTGACACACAGTCAAGCACACGGTGAAGCACACTAACCCCGAGCAGTGAGCTGCTTTTGAGCGCCCGGGGAGCAGTGATTAGGGTTAGGTGCCTTGCTCAAGGGCACCTCAGCCGTGGATGTGGGCATGGGAGAGCAGTGCTCTACCACTTCCCCCACCCACATTTATCCTACTGGGCGAGATCGAACCGGCCACCCTCTAGCTACCAGCCCGAAACCCTAACCAGTAGGCCACGGCTGCCCCAGGTGAGGACATTTTTGGGAAAATTCTGTTTCCATAACTTCAAAAAGACACCTCATCATTTACCATTCACCAAGTGATGTTGAATCAGAGCAATGTCAAAGCCAAGTGGCTAGACTTTAGATTCATTTCAATGCTATGTCTATTCTCATTGCCACTAATCCAAACAAAAGAAAGTCCTACCGGAGGTCTCCAGACCACAAAACACGTTGTTTGCCTGGTATTAGAACTGGCATTTTGTACAACGACAAGAGAATTGGGCATTTATGGGTATTGAGATTCAGTTCAGCCTATGAATGGTGTATAAAATGATGACCATTGAGATGGCGACAAAGAGGAGGGCAGTAGAGGGGACACCAAATGAATAGGGACTTGTGAAAATTAGATTTTTATTGCCAGCTCCTAGCAAAGCCTGCAGAGGCAATCAGACACAAGCTGTTGTTGAGTGTGTGTAAAGAAAGACAGGGATTCCATTTCCTGATTGCTCTTTTTCAGGATCAAAAGTCTCCAGAACTAATAACCAGGCGGCCCTTTTGTAAGTATCTTTGGGTCTAGCGACCTATTGCTTGATAAATGATATACTATATTTTTACTACTAAATCATTCCATTTGAACAAATCAGTCCAGTCTCTTTGTCTACCCCTCACATATTAAGGTCACACTCTTTTTTGATCATAACAAATAATAAAGACTTACTCGGTTTCTTGGCATATTGACCAATGATTTTCCTAAACATAGACTAAACATTCGTCAACTACTATCTGACTTGATTTATAAGGAATCTTCATCATCAAATATTTGGTTTATCTAAAATATCAACCCTGCGTGTAAATCGCATACACATTTAATATGTAATAACATGCCAGGAAAGGATAGCTATACCTGTTGGAATGGGAGTGGGGTAAGCTGACTGTTGTTATTGCAGGGAGGTGATCATGAACGTCATCATGTGTAGGATGAACTATTTTAGCCCAAAAAGTCAGCTCAGTAATTGAATTGAATTGAATTGAATTGAATTGAATTGAATTGAATTGAATTGAATTGAATTGAATTGAATTGAATTGAATTGAAATTGGCAGTGTTGTTGCAATTAAATTTGGAGCGCTGCCCCTGTTGGTGCCATGAGGGACAACATGTCAGAAAAATGCAATAACACAAAAATAGCTAAGAACAAAAGAGATACGTAATTGACCACTTGGAACAATCAGTGATCCCGTTTGCCTTACATTTTGAAAAAGCTCAATGCATAATGGATTGAAATGAATGCACTTGGTCAGTTTGATCCTCATGTAATCTTCAAAAAAGGTTTGGACCACTATCGTCTTTTCTGCGACATTGAACACATTCCATACATTTTTATATACATAATAATAAATATTTTGAGTAGCCTAATGATGTCCTTCCCTACCTAGACAGCTACATAGCTCCAAACATGTAAGAACCGTGAGGGATCTTTGGGAATTCCTGGGTATCTTTGGGAATTCCTGGGTATCTTAAAGACATTACACATCAAAGGCACTTCAGCGGTACAAAATAATAGATGAATCATACACTTGAAAGACCCCCCATAATGAGTTATGTAGACCGCAGAATATTCTTCCTCAAAGCCATTTTACCCCTTCTGAACATCTGACTCATTACTCATGGTAGCAGATGACAGTGTTTTTACTCATGCCCTCTGGTAAATCCTGCACCCGTTCCCACTGTTTCCTGTCTTGTCTTGTTTTTGATGAAGTTTAATTTTGTTCTCTTCTGAATTGCCTGTAGCCCTGACAACCGGTAAGATTTGCTCCATGCAGCTGCTTGACAGCCTGTGGCTGCTTAAGGTTGCCACATATGAAGACTCCCATATGACAGGACAGACAGTCAATTAGACTTATACGTCACATGGATGGGTATTGGGTATTTATTTACTTTGTTTTGCTATGTTGTGTCTATGTCTTCCAGCTGGAATCAACAATGAAATCAAATATGAAATTTGAATAGCCAATGAGACAAGAGCACACGTCCTTACAAAGCCTATGCTGAACTACAAATAGTGAGATCACAGTGTTAACACAGGCTGCAACACAGAAGCAATTATAATCACATTGTCGCCCAATCATCCAGATGAATTAATAGCTTGTAAAGTGTTTAATTTCAGTGCCTCCCACAGACTGTGGCCAAGCAGGATCTGTGAGATAACTAGGACACAACTTCCTTTTATACATTGCTGAGGTTTCCATAGCAACAGTTGTTGAACTTTTGTTTGTGATAAATCTTTAATCCCGGAGAGAGAGAGAGAGAGAAAGAGAGAGAGAGATGAAAAACAATGAGCAGCAAGAACCATGCATTACAAATTGCTGAAACCACCCTACGTATTTCAGCAGCAGCTTTTCACAGTTCATTGTGAAATTGTGCTGCATTCAACATCTGTCTGGGTTAGAGAGGGGAATGGGGTGTTGATGGGCAACAGTTTAGTATTCATGGTAATCCAAGGCCAATCTGAGAGCAAACTAATGCAACAAAAGGCTCTTTATCTAAATATTTTTGTTGTATCTTTGAGGGTCCAAAGACTCCTCTCTCATGCAGCTCTTGAAAAGAACTGCAATTTTAAAAACAAACACTTGGTTTTTTTTTACACTCCTACCTGAAACACTTGAATAATTGAGGTCTTCCTTTGATGATGAGCCTATAGGAAGTGTGTGAAGAGGTTGGTCACGAGCATCCCAAGCACTGAACGCTATCCAAACTGACAAGAGGGAGCACATCTGTTTCCATGGCAGCCAACCCTACCAGCACTTTCATGTCTGTGAAGCCACAGGAACAAGCAACTAAATGGATCCATGCCAAGACTGGCTTGTATTTATGTCAGTGTGAATATTACTGCCATCCATGTGTGATACCATAGGTCCACAGGCGCTGATTACAAAGGATGTGTCCTGCATTGGATGCCATCATGAACTGAACAGACCAGCAGACGAGGCAGTTCTTTAGCTTTTGATCTCATCTTATTGTGAGGACACGTAGAATCCTCACATGAAAATGAGGTGTTATAATTACATGGCAGATATTGATCAGCAAACACATGAGTGATCAGCATACACAAGCATTGGTCAGCATACACAAATGACATAAATAAATATGAATTGCACGATTTCTACATACACGCATGAAGATAATATCACCCAGCAATAGAAAACCACACAAATCCGTTTGGAAAGTTTCTAACTCTAGCATCCATCTATTAAGGTCAGAATTTTAACATTGTACAATGCACAGTTTTAAATGTGATGACATTTACCCACTCTGGAGCTTGGTGACTCGTGTCCCTGTTGTGAAGGTCCACCATACATCACACCTTTTCAAAGTGTTCTCAGATCATATGGAAATGACCCTAGGGACCTGGAGACCACACAGATCCCACAACCAACGGCTACATTTCTTACCATTATAGCGTTTATTTCATTGCAGACTGTCAGGTAGTATGCAGCAATGCAGTCAAAAAGTAAAGTTGTCCTTAGAATCCCACCATATACTGTATTTACATTTACATCAAGTCATTGAGCAAACTCTTTTATCCAAAGTCACGTAGAAAGGAGGGAACAATCAAGCTACAAGCAATAGAGATCTAGTGTGACAATAAATACTACTTTACATAAGAAATAAAAAGTGCAGGAATGTAACGACTGTACGTGCGAGTTAAGTACTAATACCATACCTGTAAACCAGTGAGGTGAGAGGCATGACAATGCTATAACATCCTTCAGTCTCTTTCACATCACTGAGAGGATCGCTGAACTGCAAAACAATATGTCTACATGCTTGCAGTGTGTGTGTGTGGTGTGTGTGTGTGTGTGTGTGTGTGTGTGTGTGTGTGTGTGTGTGTGTGTGTGTGTGTGTGTGTGTGTGTGTGTGTGTGTGTGTGTGTGTGTGTGTGTGTGTGTGTGTGTGTGTGTGTGTGTGTGTGTGTGTGTGTGTGTGTGTGTGTGTGTGTGTGTGTGTGTGTGTGTGTGTGTGTGTGTGTGTGAGTGTGAGTGTGTGTGTGTGTGTGGGCGTGCGTATTTGTCTTTCTCTTCTCTTCTTTGTCAGCTTAATCCCCTAATGACACAAGAACAGGCAGATACAGTCAAAATCTTATTCTTTCAGAAATAACCATAATAATGTCACATACCGTATGTGTTACCAGTATGAATACTTAGAATACTTGCAGCCACATGCAGCCTGAGAATCCACGAAAGCTTACGTTGTAAGCATAAAACTTGTTGTCAGCAATAACACATTTGCTGTAGCCCCAGAAGTTATCAATATTCTCGGACACCACAGCAACATCACCATTCTGTAAAAACCTTACATTGAAACATTTTGCAGTAAGACCTTACATAATGGGCTGACATTTACAGATAAAATCCCGATCTATACTTCTACAGGCTCTCCACCCACTACAGATATTGGCATCACTACTGCAGCATTGCAGCAGAAAGAGGGGCGCTCAGCTGAAGCAGCTCAGTGAAGAGTTACACTTTTATTTCTGCACCTTTCTCCTTAGTTCCCTCCAGAATTGCACATAGCACAACCTCAAAGAAGAACACTGTAGACATGACGAAATACATACAAAGCTTGAGTCATAGCCGGTTCAGTTAGCTGGTTCACTGACAGTCGTGAATTTCGAAAGGCGTCAAAGCACATCTCTTGTTGTCCGTTTTGAGGATAGCGGGCCCCAGTGTCTGCTGATACTATTCTCAGCTTTTTGTCCCTCATTACAAAAGTCCACAGCCCATTCACCGAACACCGCATTCATTTTCAGCCACTCAGGGTTGTACGACATGGTGTACAAACAGATGTCTGAAGTTAGGTTGTGTGGAGAACAAGTGTGTAATTGAGTAGCTGAGCTGAGCTGTACTCTCCCAAGTGTCTGTCAGCGCTGCTTTTGAGTTCATAAGATGATTACAAGTGAGTGGAAAGCCATTAGATTGCTCTCACTTGATTACCCTCATCTGTAAGGCTCAACAAACTGTGACTCTGAAGGTGTCCTGCATTCTCTCACCATCCATCCCTTCCACTCAGCAGTGCACACTCATTTTAAGCGGTGAAGATTGAGAGTCTTTACTTATGGCTCCAATTGAGATCATAGTATTCTTTGGTGATGTAATTAGATTGTTACGTTTGGAAATATTTCAATGCTAGAGTGAATCAGTCAAACCTCTGTTAGGGTTGAGCAGGAGCACATAATGATTGGTACATGGTATATCAACGACCTCTTGATTGCTTCATGCATGAGCCACAAAACCAATTATAGTGCACACAAAGAAAAAGTTTACACATGAAAGAGTATGAAGTACACCCAGGCATTTATAATAAGCAATATAATAATGTACACAGGTTGTGCTTTGTCTAGGCTATATCACTACTACACCTCATGACTGTTCTAATGCAGTAAGAATGTTATCAGTGTCATAGCAACCAATCTGAGGGTATACCCTCATCATTCTTCAAAACAGCTAGATTTTCAAGTGCCTTTAAATCACCTTCTGAGAATTGTATTTTTTTTTAGCTATACATAGGAAAATATGCCAATTCCTCCTTGCTGTTGGTTGGGGACTTCCACAGAGGCCAAACCACTCACTGCCACATGCAAGTACTCATACCCAACAACCTAAGTATGATAACAACAAGGTGCACTGCAACCATCATAAAGATACTTAACAACACTTAACAACAACAAAGATGCCTCCATGAGCATGTCACTGGGGTTGTTAAGTGGAAACCTTCCTTCCTCAGTGTTCCGTTGAATTAAACACACAACACCGTCAGAAGTCTTAACCGTGGTGTCTGTCATCTCAGACCCACCCCCCCTCCATACTCTCAACGGGTTAGGACACATGTCCATACCAGGGAAAACAACAGATACACCTCAAGATACACAAGAAGATATATAACATCTTAATATTCTTCAAAGGGTACGAAAAATACTTTAAAACAGAGTTTTGACATTTTGAAAAGCCTTTATTGTTATTGTATTTGCATACAACCAAATTTGGTAGGCTACATATGCTCACGCCATCAGTGTGGAGCATATATCGTAAAGATGGGGTTACGCTGAGGGTCCCTTCTAAATGAGTAATCAGGAAAAACCTTAATAATGAAAGAACCAGAAGACCTTTGAAGTGAATGGAAGGGCTTTGAAGTAAGACATCACTCACAAAATAGTTTAGCCTAAAAACTGGTTCATAAGGTCAAATAACAAAATAGACGAGACCGTTACCCTCCGAGCTTGCTGTTAAAATAAGAAATATCTGCAATATATTTTAGCCAGCAGCTTTCACAATCTTGTCATTACATCAAAAGAAATGGGGATTTAAATCCATGCATGTTTTTATGTTTTAATGCCATATTTTTCCGTTGCAGATAGCCCTGTTAAGTGCAACATAAACAGTTTGTGAAGACATTGTTGAGGTCATTCAAGTACAAACAAATAAAATAAGAAGTACATCAGATTCAATGCCACAATGTTATCGGGCCTGCCTCATGCAAAAAGCTGATAAGTAAGTAAGTAAGAAAGTACCCTGAAAGAAGCAATAGCCAGGCTTATGGAACATCACAAAAAGCACAGGAAAACAAGTCTGCCGACGTAAGGAAGTATTTGGCACAGATGTGATCCTATCCTGTTCAGCAGAGTACTGTAGGCAATATATCACATTGAAAAGTGCTTGAACTATTAACAGTATCCAAACTGACTGTTTCAGAAATATCTCACTTTTATAAAAATACACATCTTACTTTTAAGAATGAGCAGGCAATGTATGTAGCCTATGTCATGACAAAATACACATCGTACATTCAGCAACATAAAAAATGATTAGTCTTAAAAAGGGAGTTCTCCTTCATTTGTCTCTCTATAAAAACAGATTTCCATTTCTTCAACACTGCCAAAAAATATACAAAAGGTAATAAATTGGATAATTCAAAGAGGAAATACACATAACAGCATTTTCCATTGTACACAAAATAACGGTCTTAGATTTATGGTTGATAAACAAAGTGCTTAGTTTCAGAAAGCAACAACAGAAGTTGAATGTGTGCTTATGAAGTGCAGGCATTTCCCCCCACGTGTCTGCTGTACACCATCATAACGGACCAGTAAGAATTTCATCATAACATCCGAAAATGAGAAAGGTGAAGTGTGACTTTCCGCTCCCTCTTTTCAAGTCTGCTCTGACATACTCTGCACCGTTTTGTTAGTGAAAGCAACCCACACTTCGGTTTCAAAGTGCTTTTGCCAAACGTGGGATGCTATATTTTCACTGCACTCCTCTATGGCTTTCGGATTTTATTCTCCCGCTGGTGCTTTTTCGGTTGTGTTATTCATCACTTCATCAATCTGGTCGTCTTCAATGACAACTGAAAGGGAAGACAGAATAATACAAGGTCAAGATTATAGATCTAGGAATGATCCTTGTGTCACAAGAAAGAAAAATAAATAATTGTTGAATCTGTTGAAACATCATTAAACCAAAAGTGCTGACACTGCTAATAATTAGGCTATGCCACAGGCCAACCTTAATTTAAGATAATTTACTTATTTTCAGGCAGCCTGAACACGTATACAACGGGTCCAGGGAAATATGACCAAAAAAACAAGCATCAATTGACGGTTAAAGGTGATCCTGTGGACACAATTTGACTACCTCGGATAGCAGCAACCCTTTTCTTAATCATTTAATTGTTATTATCAGGCGACTATTTTCTTCAGCGGTTCATCAAAGCGCACTTTAAGTCAGCCACCACTGATGTAAGACAGGAAAAATCCTCTCACCTCGTTTACTTCTTCCAATCTGTCCAAGTTTGGGGGGTCTTTTATTCTGCGACACACCAAATAAGTTATTGGTATTCTGCAAACGACAGGTAAGGGAGAGCTGATCCACATCTCCATCATCGCCATACTGAGTGATATTCTCCTCGTTGTAAGGTAACACTTCCGACATGGTGTTTTCAAACCAGTCACCAATGATCGATTAAAAATGGGAATTTGCTGAGGGGGGCGAGCCGCGTGCACGACCACTCTGATGTGACCGCGCGTCGAGGCAATCACGACCGATGGCAAAAATAAAATGCGTAACCCGGCGTAGGCCCGCTACATTTCGTCATGTGAAGTTTAGTTTTCAGAAAGAGTTGCATAATGAAAAGGTGCTGAGAATCCGATATTTTGAATGTAATACATACAACATAAGTAAAGCATAAATTCAGATGTAGAATATGCAAATATGCAAATTGCCTACAGAACTGATGCATATGGATAGCCTAGCTGAAAATATTTACGCATGATGCCTCACTCCTCTTTATGATGTATTTTTGGGGACAACCTGTCTGTTATGCTGTAACGTAGACTTGACTACATCCTTAAGTACGATAAACTTACCTGGTTTACATAGACTTTAAGTCATATTTCTCCATTCCATTAGTTTTAAGTATGATCCTTCTGGATATAACATATAATTACAGGCAGCTTGAATCTCATTCTATCGCGCATTACAGTACTTGGGCTGTCCGTCCGCCCTAATGAGTTGAAGGGGCCGACTTTTCACGTTATTTCAGTACGATTAAATCTCAATGGGGGTGCATGTGCATTAGCTTCAAATAACGTTAGGAACAGAAATGACCATGACATTCGTCTACAAATATCAGACCTCCTTAAATACCTATACAATCACCTCAAAATCTGCAGATCTTATTCTGCTTTATTGAATTATGGTGGACACTTCCCTCTGCTGGTCATTGTTAATCACTGCATTCACCACTAAAGACTTTGACAAAGAAAGGAAAGAGACTTAAATACGTTTTATTCTTGATATCAAAATTGTCATAGAAATACAATATTTACTGTGCTCAGTGAAATGAAGGCAGAGCTGGCTTAAAATATTCAGACGATGATCAATGATTACACCTTCAATTAAATGCAGTGAAAAGTCAGCATAAGGTGTAAGAAAATGTTACTGTCTTCACAACTGCTTCAGTAAAACTATGCCTGTAGCCTACTTTCAGCCACATAAAATGTTCTTCGTTCTTTGGAAACTGCTAAATGAAGCCCATTGTTGCTTGTTCCTTTTTTTTTTTTTAAAGGATAGAAGTAATTAAGCATTACCATTTGCCAAGGACATAGATCAACTTTAACCCAATTCTAACATTCATTTTTATATGAGACCTGATACCACAAAAATAAGACAGCAACGACATTTAATAGACAACCTTATTCTTTGATCTTTATACACAGAAAAGCTCAGCACACAAAACATGCTAGAGCAATTTAGTATGCACTCATGTGTCTTGACACTCTCAAATGAAAAATCCCTACTGTTACCACATCTGTTGGTTCTTTCAGCTGTTGTAGAGGGGAACCACCCTGTCAATGGAAGCCCTGCAGATGGGGCACTTCTTGGGTAGAGGCAAGGCCAGGTAACAGGGCTCGCAGGTGCAGACATGGCCACACTCCAGGAAGACACAGGTGCGTTGGGAGCTCAGACAGACACTGCAGGCGCCGGCGGGCACATCAGCCTCATCTATCTGCAGCTTGTGCAAGCGCTGCCGCTGCTCCTCCTTGAACTCCTCGAAGGCGCTGCGCTCCTGCCGACGCTTGCGCCGCAGCGTCCACTGCCGCCACAGAATGTAGAGCAGCGTAGTGCAGGTGGCCAGCCCGAACAGGCCCGCCAGCAGCCTCCAGAGCCGAGCCCTGCTCTCCTGCTTGCCCAGCAGCGTGGCGTAGTCCTGCCGACTCAGGAAGTAACGCAGGCCCTGCTTGGGCGGCTGCAGCTTGACCACGTTGTTGTCCAGCACCAGCTCGCCCACGCCGGTCACGCACTCGCCCAACCGCAGCATCTCCTCGGTCTCGCGGATGCCCTTGGGCCGCTCGCCGCTGATGAAGTGGCCGATCACGTTGCCCAGGGATTGCACGGTGGGGTGGAAGGTCTCATAGGTGGTCTGCAGGTCGAGCTCAGACGCCTCAAGTGGCCGCACTACGCGCACTGTCATAGTCACCGCGTCGTCGTGGGAACACAGGTTAAAGGGGACTGTGTTGGTGCGCTGATGGATGATCTTCTCGTTTTCATTCCTAAAAAAGGTGATATTTAGAAAATGTTCAGATAGTTATAGATGAGGAAATCAGAAGCCAGAGTTGGCTAAGCACTCTTCCAACATAGAGAACCATAAAAACAGCCAATTCTTCTATTTCTTACATTAGGGACATAATATACGCTACCCAACTCAACACTAAAATAGTGAAGTTATTACAACACAGTATAAAAAAGCTTAGTAACAAACTTTACCAAAGGTGAGTTGTACGATTCCACACCATCTTCTTCTCCCGAAGAGTGAGTCGCTCAATGACTCCAGAGCAGTTGTCAACAAACTGACTGCTGAGTGTCTCTTTCACAGACCTCACCACCCCTAAATACCAGAGAAACTGACAACATTACAGTTCAGGAAAAGCGCATACAAAATAACGCATGCTTATCTGCCTGTCAAGGTAGATGAGGATCTCACATGAGACTTGAATTTCTTATTTTTAATAGGTTGTCATTTGGGTGTCAATACATCTACCAGCAAATGATATGCAGCAGTTGCCTACCTTCTATGACAGCATATGGTACACATTTCCCTGGAGCCTCACTAAGGATGATTCTCAAATCTTGGTCTAGTGAAATTTTCTTGGCTTCCTGTGAATTTCATTTCAAGGTGAAGTTTAACGACTGGATGCATAAGGGCAATGATATTTGACACAGCAAGGTAAAAAATAAAACGTACTCACCTTCAGTCTATTCACTGTGCCTGCCTTCTGCCGATACACTGAGTACAGCACAGCTGTGACGGCTGAGCTGGTGGCCAGTAGAAGTATTTGAGTGGTGGAGGGCCTCCCACTGGACTCCATCCTTCATTTGTCTAGGCACACCTGCAAACCTGTGTGTTGTATCTAGAGATTACAAAGGATAACTGCTGAACGTTATTACTTGACTACTCAGTTGTAGTGCGTCATGTGCAACTAAACAAGTCAATGTATTACAAGTTCTTAATATGTGCACTTACCAAAGCCTGAAGAATAGTGAACATAGTTGTAAGCTAGCAACTGTCTTTTTACCGTTAAGTTATCCAAGTTAACATGCTGGTCGAGGGAATGGAACTGCTAATATGTAGATCAATAATAAAGTTGAATAGACAACTTTTCTGTATTGTTATTATGGGGCAAGATGGCCAAAACATTTGTTGGAGGAGGTAGCTGCTTCGTTAAGTTACCTTTAGCTGCCTGGTTTAACATCAGCAAACAACAGGTGTTTTATATATCCACTAATGACAGAATCGAGACAACTAGTTTACATTGCATAAGATGCTGTAATTTTACCAAAAAAAATGTAAGTAAACGTTAATGACATAGCTAGCAGTTAGCTAGCCAACCAGCATACAGAGCCGGTATGGACTTTGACTTTCAATAGTAAAAGCAGCTAGGTAGGTTAACATGCTAGCTTTATACTTCGTTGAAGCTCAGCATTAGAAGTGAGGTTGTTGTTAAGTATAAAAACAAGTTATCTTTCAAGGCGACATTGGAGCGACAAATGAGAAACACAATTACCTTCTTTGCTTATGTTGTGGGAGGTAGCAAGTGCGTTCGTCACAGCGACGTGTCGCTGACATAAACGCAACTATTTTTGGAATTTGGTCCCATGCAAATTTAAAGACTGACTAATATCAAAAAAACATCTACACATTTAAGTCCAATTTAGCCCGAACATATATCCCTTCTAAGCTAATGTTAACAAACCTTGTACTTCCGGTTAAGTGCCTTTGGCAAACAGCAGATGGCAGTGTTGTCACGCTATGTTCTGTAACGTTTGAGGTCCTGAGGCGTCTCTTCGTTAAATAGTTTAACGAGGAAAACATATCATCAAAAACTATCACATTAGTACATAAGATTTTGGAGTAATTTTCTGGGTCATTGAATTCACCACATTTCATCTGACAATTTGACATTGACATACACTTTATTAATTCAAGCAACATCAATTAAGCCTCAACTCATTTATTTATTTGCCTCCTATTTCTCCTTCTCTGCCTTTCTCTTTCACTTCCTCTCTCAGACGCACTTGCACACGCGCGCACACACACATACAAGGGTTATTCATGAGAAGCAGAAATTATCAAAAATTGATTTAGGTGATTTATAGAGGTAAACCAGAGGTTATGATGCAAACTTAAGAACAGCAGAATGTATCTGATGAATGCAAAATGGTGATATTGAGTGGAAAATGCTAATCTAATCTTGCACATTAATTCTCTGTCTTGTTAGGCCTATTTTGCTTACTTTACTTCATGCATACAGAATATGGATACAAATTCGTTATTTTTTCTTGTGGTTTAAAAACAATTAGGGCCTACCTGTTTTTATGGAGATTTTAACCTGCCATTCTCATAGGCCTTCTTCAGTGCAAGGGATTCGACTCCTGGTTTTTAACCAAAGCATTGGTCCCAGATGGTTTCACTGGATTTAATACGTTCCAAAAACTGTGTGCAAACAGAGGAATGCCCTACGGTTGTTTTCTCTCACGGTAGCATTAGATTAAAGCCTGAGAGTTTCTGTGAAGCCTTTCTGCCTAAGGGGCCCTAGTTCTCTGCAGCTGCTACCCCACTCTACATATGAGCTGTTCATAGGGACGGACACCAAGATGCCAGGTAATTTACTTAGCAGCTGTAACCGACCAAAGGGTTGGGAGGACACATAATCAATTTCACTCTCACATCACAACAATGGTAAACTCTGGGTGACCTCTTCTGTCTGTCATGACCAGCACCTACTCTCCATACAATCTAACTGTAATAACATTCACTGACAAGGGAGCCATTCCTCATCTGAATGTTCCAGAGAAGGTGAGAGGTTAAATGCTGTGTTAAGCATGCTAACAGCTCTACAGTCACTATCTTGTGATGGCATGGACACATATATCATGCCACCATGAACCCATTCAATTTCTGCAGAGATTTCACCCCATATAAAATCTCATTCTCTAATGTCTTAAGCAATGTCTACATGATAGGAAGGTGCCTGATAGGACATTCTGTTTGTAAGGAGTTATACAGTTTCAAGAGAAGGAACATCATCCCCACCCCCCACACCCTGGTTCCCCAACCTATTTTCTCCTTAACCCATCCGCTCATTAGTTAGGCAGGCCTATAACCTGTAAAGGTCCTGCCAACTGAAGTTGTTGCTCTGCTGCTGCTCTGCTTAGTGCATTTTAAAAATATTTTTTTACTGTATTTTTCACTGTATTAGTCACTGTTGAAAGGCGACCTTGGGTTTCTTGAAAGGCGCCTTATAAATAAAATGTATTATTATTATTTTCAATGCAGATAAAACACACAAATCAGATTCATATTTAATTTCCAATTTCGAAATTTATTTTTTGAAATCTCATCTTGGAACAAGGCTGTAAGTCAACATGTAGGACATGGTGTTTTGTTTGCACACAAAGCCTTGAGATTAATGAGGAACAGGTTTAAAAAAAAACAAAAAAACAAAAAAAACAGGAAAAGGCTATTTAAAAGTCCTCCCTAAAAGCATTAAAGGCATTTACCTGACTGAAAGTGATGGAGACTTCAAAGTGTTCTAACGACATCTAAGCAATGAGAACACCGTGTGACTGAGCCTCTGAGGAGTGGAGCAACTCAGTTCTGCGGAGCGCCTGACTCATGTGGTCTAGAACATGCCCCGGGCCTTCACGTCAGCAGTACTGACCTTGTTCGGAGGTAATGGACAAACATAAAAGGTACTTGGAAACAGCCGCCTTCAAGAAGGATTCATGTCTACTTTGCAAAGACCTGGCGACGTTTTTTTTTGTACCCCCAACACCCCCGTTCTGTTGACGGCAGCGCACTTACTTGTGATTAGATTACATGTACACCCTGGCCAGATGGAGAGACAGGTGTAGGGATAGGAGCACTGGGTAGCAGATGTGCTCATCTCAACTAGATGGAGCAAATCACTGGAGGCATGTGCAAGACAGCTGCAGATGCATCGCTTAATAAAACAGCAACTCTGATGACCCTTCATCGGTGCATAGACAACAGCTAGACATACACACACCTGTTTACAGTCCCCTGCACATCATGACAGAAATAAGAAGGACAAATGTCCACTAGGTGGGCTGAAATAGTATGTGCTAGAGGAGACGGGAGAGGAGAGTACGCTTGAGTGAACCAGAGAAAGTGTCCTAGATTCAGGAGAATGTATGAGATGGGATGCCATCGGGACATTTTTACGAGGGAAAAACATTAAACATCTCAAGTTAATACAAAACACACATTCTTTATAGTTGTAAAACAACAGTCTCTGTTGTAGTTAAAGGCACGATGGTTTGGTTCAAAATTCATATTTTTGCTTGGCCATGAGAACTGTTTCAGAAGCACATTCTTGGAGTGGATGTTAAAGATACAGGTTGTCCTTTCAGCTGCAATCAAGTCACATTTGAATTTCAGAGTGTTCCTTTGTTCATCCTCAGCACATAACACGTAAAATCATCACGGTGCACATTATCTCTTACTATTGCTTTTGACAGCACTGAGGTCACAGAAGTGCATCTATACCAGCGTCATGCCGTACTCTGACAACAAACTTTTTGAGGGAGAATGGACTTACACTGATGGCTCCATCAGTTATCCCATCTCCATCTAGTTTTTGTTATTTAAGATACTTAATGTACATTTATAAGAGGACATGCATGTTTGAAGTCAAATTTCTACAAATAAGTCTCATGACAGCTGTCCCTTGAGACATTCATGAAAAAATAACTATATATGTACCGTACAGAAATCCACTCTGAACATTAAATACTTCTTAAAGTCAGAAATGATTTAACTTGGATGAAGAGCATTACACCACAGATGTACGGCTCGTTCACAGACTGCCTTCACAAACTGTTTGGAAAAAGAACGCACTAAGGCTCTCAAAATCTCTGAAATTGCTAATGTTTCACTCCCCTCACAGTTTCATTGCAACTGAAACGGCAGTATTATTTAAGCAATATTATATCATATTATGATTGAAAATACTGACATTAATTCATAAACCAGGTTATGAATGTTTAAAGAATATGCCAATATGTCATGAAATTGGTCTATTGTTTGTGGGTAATTTACCTCAGAGGAAAGGAAAGGAATGGTATCACAATAAGCTTGTTTTGCTGTGCAATCCTGGTTCGGGTTGAATTATGATCTGCACTATAATTTTGTGTCAGATTATGGAAAAGGTTTTTGGATGGATAGAAAAAAATACCAGCCTTTTTACCTGAAATAGTTTGAAATAGTATGGATCCAGAAAAATATTACGACACATCCACTTAACCAGTTGACTGATTATGTATTCTTTATAAATAGTGGAGCATGTAACAGCTCCCATTTCGGATGAAAGAACCTAATGTCAACCTGTTATTTTGGAAAAGAAAAATATCTTGCCATTTCCTTGAGCCTATTTATTATTCACACAGAAAATGTGTGCAACCAATCAGAGAAACGTCCGTGGCACTTAAAGATATTAAAATGTAGCCTTTTATTGAGGGGCACACCATGAAGTTGGACCGCTGCCCTTGAGGAGGGCTGAACAAAAAGGCAGCAGATGAAAGATGGAGTCATTTGGCAAAGGGTTTCATTTTCCTCTCTCCAGGGACTTAAAGTGGCTTGGCACATCTACGTTCATCCTCTTACATAACGCACAGTGTTTCTAAATGTGTGCCATGCTAACGGGACACATTGAGGAGTAGATCGAACAGAGAAGAAATCACCAGAGCATGACTAATGGGGATTGTTTCTCATGCCCCCTAAATGATTAAGCAAATATTGTAAGGTTACACTTTTAGATGCGCCATTGTCTCAGATTAACATTGCTTAATGTGAAATTTTGTTTAACGTTAACATTAAGTAACCTCCTATACGTGTCTACATTGTCTGCACATAAGTACCTCACCCCAGTTCAGTCTGTCTTTTTTTCCCCTTAAATGTACATGGATGCACTCCTCCCCCGCAATCAATACTGGACCAGTCAACATCGTAAATCAGCAGCTGCTCACGAACCACATCAGCAGAGCGTCTGGGAAACGCTCTGAATCCATCCTCATCAGTGACGAAAGTGAGGAGGCCTGTCCATCTACCAAGCCTGTCCTGATTACAATATCAGCTGCATTGAAATTCTTAAATGTCACTGTCAGTTTTACTTAACAAGTATTTTCAGCATATTACTATTTTGCCCACCCTCGATGAAGAAAGATATCGTCAAAAATGTTTCTACAATTATTTAATCCAGAGCATGTAATGGTATTTCACCAAAGCAGGGGGTTATCTGAACATGAAGCAAAGGAAGGCACTCTCCCCTGTCATCTGGCAGTACTCATTATTTATGGTGAGCCTTGCATTGCCACTGCCCTCCTGTATGGCTATATATCAAGCATCTGGTAGACAGGCCTTTGCTGCCGAGCCTTGTGCATTGATTACAATGTCTTGGATAAGTCTAGCAAGATGAAAAGAGAACCAAATTCAATTAGCTCGCCCGGGTAAATGGGAAATATGGATGCAAATATATTGCAAGCTGATCAAAGAGCCAGTTTGCAGAATGTATTGTAAGTTATACAACAAAAGAAATCATTTCTTCCAAGCCTTCTTCAGATAAGAGTAATTGGATTGATTCAGAAGTGCTCCGCTATTCGGATCCTGCATGCAAAAGGAAAGCGCTGATAACACAGTACTAGACAAAAGGAGGGCAAACAGAACTTGTGGCTGCTCAGCAGCGCAACCCCACTGCTGAAAATGAGGCAGGCTATTCAGAAGAGGCAGTTATTGTCAGTTATTTGCCATCGACGGTCCGGGGAGGATATTTCTGTATTTCCTCTCCAGTGGCAGTCTGCTGGAAGAGTCTAATGAGAAGAAGAAAACAAACAGTCATTATAAAGCGTAATGGCTCTCTTCATCCCTCCACAGGGGCACACTGTTCATTATCTGGGAGGGTGTGTATCTTCCCACTTATCCAAGGAAACAAACCATGAAAATGCATAAAAGTTAGTGACATCTGTGTGTAACATCACCGTTACCACATACTCTCATCATTATTCAATAGAGATTATTATTCTACTTGTCATAACAATGACATGTATGTGAAAGTAGAATGATTTGGGGTACAACGATGATATTTGCTCAGGCCCCCCCCTGTTTTTTTAAAAACAAACAAATGGTGCAGTGAAGGTAGCAACAGCTCATTTATCACTCATTCAACAGGAACAAAATTGGCAGAGAACGGCACACACTATTATCGTGTTATATTTGCTCCTGTGAACACATCCTTAGTAACAATTTGCTCCTGAAGATAAGGCACTGGGAGAGCAAGAATCAGCACAAAGTCAGAAAATTAATGGGGACTAATACGAAATGCAAATGGGCACTAATTTGGTCTGGAGTCCCTCCTCATGTCATTCATCAGCTCTCCTCTCTGGCCATGACAGCCCTCCCTCCCATGATAAGTCCGTGTCACACAGGAGCATCCATCTCAGTAAAGGCCAGCCTGACGTGGATGACTTCAGCACTGCGAGGCCCATGTTAATCTCCTGTGGCACACAGGGAGCTGCGTCCAATTACAGCTCTGTGTTCTGTCATTAAGACTGCACTATCACAAATGGACTTGTGTTTTCCCATGACACTCAGCTGCTGGAGAGAGAGGGAGAGCGGTCACAAGAGGTCACAACACAACCTCAAAGGAGCCATATCCTCCCTTGTGCTGAGATACCCCTTGAAATGTAAAATGCAGCCTCATGTTAATGGACGCATACAACTGATTTAAACCTCCGGCTCTCTGAGGAGGCAACGTGGTTGAAAAGAGCACTCTCTTATCTATCCCAAAAAAAGCTCAAACATCAGTTATCGCTCTCGGTGATATGTTTGACATTTCGCTGCTTGGAGCCTCTGGTGTTTTTGGGTCACTAAGTGAAGTTACTGTAGTGAAGCTAAATCTAAGAATAGTCGAATAGCTGAAAAGTTGTGTTCGAGTGTGTCGTGAACATGAAAGGAGCCGGAGCGATGCACCACATTGTGAGAAGTGGACCGTGCAGAAAAACAACTATTTTCGGTTGCTCCATTCTAGGACGACCTGGTACAGCATGCTTGCAACTATGAGAATTTTGTATTTATAAGATTTTTTTTTAAATGACCCTGAGATGCAGGAAGTATTGATTTGATATACTTTACATCGTATTCTGACTTTGCCCCATCCCTATACATTTAGATCACCCTATAAAATATATATCACCCTTTAAACACGTATACTGTGCAGAAATGTTATGAGCTGTCCATAATTTTCCTCCTTGCCTCACCAGACACTGTAAGAATAAAAATGATGATCTGAGAGAAGTGAGGCATGGCCTCAGGTTTCCAAACACTTGCGCTTAAAAACATCATTACATAACAACCTGAGTCCACCTCATTTTAATATGGATAAACAGCTCATTTAGACGTGGATGTGCTCTCGTGGGGAACTAACATCATGTTCTCTATCTGTCATCATTACCCTGTTTCATTAATAGGGCGTTCAGGTGGCAACCCTAGACAAGAGCGAGCGTCTCTGTTTGAGCCAGCCCTTCATATGGAGACTTCATCTCGCTGTGACAAATGCACTCCCTGTCTGTGGCCTGGCCCCTATGAGGCAGATAGATGTTTTGCTCGGAGTGATTCATGGCTGTTGCTCCCCTTTGCTAGTCTCCTTCCCTTAAATGGCACACAGTCAGTCAGGTGCAAACAGGAGGCTAAAAACAGAGAGCTTCATTGTAAGGTTTGAACTCTGTGTTATTTTAGAAAATTCTGCATTTGATATGATAAGGTAGGAGAGAGAGCTTAAAATGGACTACGGTCTTTAGGAAGATTTTGAGTGGGGAAAAGTCTGACTGCTCCACCACGTTGTATTCTATATCAAATAGTAATTACTCAAGCTCTTTGGGGAGATTTTTGCTGGATTTGGCTGTCCTATAGCCCGAGGTGATGAGGGTAGTAAGCCTGCGTTGATCATTAACATTAAAATTCAGTAGTTGGAGCTCTGTGCTGTTCCATTTAAAGGTTATTCAACTTGCCTTTGAATTGCTGTCGGTTTCATTTCATTCAATGTAATCTATACTCCATCTTATGTGATCCCTGGAATCCCTTTTAAGAAATAGAATTCACATGAATGCTGGTATCAAGAAATAATCTTTCATCTTACCAGCAAAGGGCAATTCAGTGTCTTAAGTTGTTTCCCCATAGCAGAGCTTTAAAGTAAATTAAGTTAGTATAGTTGGAGCTGTACCTTTGACAATCTCAACCACATTTCTAAGTCCTTGATATGCTTTGACTCACTAGAGACTAAAGAGTGTGTTTCAAATGCAGAGAAACCACAGCAAAGCACTGGCAGATCACAGTTACACTGCAAACTGTCAAAACCTACCGTCAAATGTTCTGCTTTGGGAGTGAAAACTCATGGGCAGGGAGAAATGAAAGGGACTGAGGGATGAAAGAGTTAAGCAAAGGATGCTAAAACACCAGGCGGTGTTCCAAGCACTGCTCTGCTCTCAGTGATGCAGCCAGACGGTAGAGAGGGAGAGTGAGGGAGGGAGGGAATGAGAGCAGAGAGAGAGAGGAGGAGGAGGAGGAGGATGGGGAGAGGAAGGCGGAGCGAGCGGTGGTGGAACTGACTGGCTCAGGCTTACCGTTCTCTCAGTATCTCTCCAGTGCGTGGCAGAATTTCCTCTCTCTGCTCTGTCTCTCCTACTCTCCGATTCACACACACACACACACCTTCACTCTCTCTCATTCGCTTGCACAGGAAGAGGGGCTCCTCCATGCCTTCTCCACCGCTGGCTTCCTGAAGCCATGCTGCCCTGGAGAAGGAGCAAGTTTGTCCTGGTGAAGGATGAGGAGAAGAGCAAGCCCAAGAGCCTGGCCCCGGGGCTGACCTACCACTCGCTCCTGTCCTCGTTACTGCAGTCCTGCCCCGACCTGCGACCCGACTGCCCCTTCCACTGGCTGGGCAGCGTCTTTCAGAGCAAGCGGCAGAAGGTGGAGCTCAACCGCGAGGAGCCGGCGTACAATGTCCGCTATCTGGGCAGCACCGTCACCATCCTGGCCAAGGGCGAGAGCTGTGTGCGGGACGCCGTGGCCAAGATCTGGCAGCACAGCAACTACGGCGATCAGAGCCTGAAGCTGAAGCTGAGCGTGGGGCCCCATGGCATCCGCATGGGCACCGACGCCAGCGGGCGCAAGAAGCCCAGCCACCTCTTCTCCCTCAACCGGATCACCTACTGCTTGGCCGAAGCCCACCGGCCCAAGATCTTTGCCTGGATCTACCGGCACCAGGTGAAGAACAAGGCGGTGGTGCTGCGCTGCCACGCCGTACTGCTGGCCAAGGCGGAGAAGGCCCGGGCGGTGGCCTTCAGTCTGCTCCAGAACGCCTCGTCCTCCTTCAGCGAGTTCAAGCGTCTCAAGAGACAGAGCGACCTCCGCCACTGCCGCCAGCAACTGCTGGGCGAGGGCATGGTGCCCCTGGCGCCACGGCGACGGCTCCTCAACGGACAGTGCCACTACCAGCCAGCTGCCGACAAGCCCAGCAGTGCCACGCGGCTCTGCTCCATCACAGAGGAGGAGGAAGAGGAGGAAGAGGAAGACAATGAGCAGGAAGGAAAGAAGGGAGAGGAGGCGGAGGAAGAAGAAAAAGAAAGGAAAGATCGAGAGAAGGGGGAGAAAGAGAGGGTGAGAGGGGTGATGGACAGAGGGCCAGCACAGCTGTCTGAGATGGACGTGGAGAAAATGGTTTGCGGACTGGGCGAGTGCACAATCAGCTGCTCGGAGGACGGCCACATCACCATCAGCACACTCCTGTGACGGAACACGGAGGAGAGAGCAGACCGAATGACCTCGCTCTCGCTCTCTCTCTCGCTCCCACTCGTCTACAAGCGGCATGTTAAGAAAAAAACACATTCCCTGCCTCCTCGGATCTTCCCTGGTTCCTCAACTTCACTGTGTGATGGAATACAGAGGGTGAGGAATACCAAACTTAAGTGAAAGCGACCTGGCTGTTTTATTTCTGTCACCTGCTGTCTAAAGCAGAGGTTTCCGATGGAAAGAGGTTTGAATTGGACTTGACTATAGCACAATGACGGAGGATGAGGAAAGAGTCGGGTGTAAACTATGGAAAGAGAAGGCATCCTATCCTTAAGAGCCAAGCTAACACTGCACATTACATGAAGATGAAAAAAAAAACATTTGTTCCACTCAAGTATTTGTATTTTTGATGGTTGAGTGAGTATAAGATAAGCTCTAACTTTTGATAAACTGGTGACATTTTTGTCGAGGAGTATTTGTACAAAACAGAAAGATGTACATTTTATTTTCTGATGTATAACACAAGCCCTCTGTAATTTTCCACGGCTGACCTTTCTGTGTGCACTCTGGTCTTTCAAGAGGCATTTAATATGGTTTTACAGTTACTGTGAAATGTACTAATGAATTAGAACATAATTTAGGAAATGAGCCATTGAGTCGACATATTTATTGCCATCATTTCTTAAAGGGGAGCTCACCTCCCACGCACGGCAACATTACCACTGACGTTTATGAGATTTTTAATATCATAAATGTATTATATCTCTGTGATACATCCAAGATCTACACCATGGTTACTGTACAGTACAGGGGTGCACATTTTTTACTTCTGTCAGAAGGTTGAAAAGCTTTGCAGTGTTTTAACAATTTACCTGAAAATGGGAATACAAATCAGAGTATTTGATACATATATATAAACATATTTATCTAAAAAAGGCTGGGAGGTTACATTAGAAAAATATGTAAACTGTCCTCAGAGCCTGTATTTCAAGTCTTATTGTGACACCGAATGACATGGTTTCATTCTTTGGAAACGGTCAGTTAATAAACTGTGCTCACTTGCTTCTGGTTTCCTCATGAATATCAACAATCTCACATGTTTTCAAACTGGTCAAATTCTTGGCCACGAATGAAATTCAAACCAGCAAATTGTGGTGTTTTTATAGCTGATTTCATGCAAATAGAATGATCTGCATGAAGGCACCAGTGCCAAAGCAGATCAACACATTACATGAGGAGAATCTTGTGTAGACCAAGTAGAGAGACTGCTATTGGGTACTCAGCCTTTTTTTGCTGTAGCGAGGCAATTAATCGCCTGATGGGATTGTTGAGGAAATGAACATAACATACATGCCTAGAAAACAGCCAGAGCTTTCTCCGTAATGAGATATCAACAAGAAAAGCTCTCAAAGGTTCAGTGGGCCAGTTCCGGTAAAGCCCATTATCAGACCCTGTGTTATATAAGGGCCAATTCATAGCAATTGTGCTATTATAGTTTAATGCATGCTATCTGAAGTGTTGCGTAAGTTTTTTCTGAACATTCTCTGCTTGTGGATTTTTTCAAGGGAGTGCTAGCTGTCAGTATTCCAGGGAACACAGACAGTTCGATACACTGAGCTTTGAATTATTTAGATGGATTGCACAGCAGGGAGTTCAGAGAAATCCGTGGCAGTCGATCCGTTTCACAAATAATTGTCTAGTTTAAACAATGATCACACAACATTTTTAAGAGACAGTGTGGAAGTTTGCGATGGTAACCCCCCGTCTACCATAGAGGACAAAGATAATATCAATTTGGGGAAGGATGAGAGAGCACAGAGGATGCAGGTGTTGTTTATTGATGGAACACTGTTTCCTTTTAACTGAGAAACCATTTCACTGCTACAGGACAACCACAGACACGTTTTTAACAATAACACCTTCAGATTTCATAAAAGGACATTTAGAATCAAGCAGCAAGAAAATAGCAAACAAATGTTTATCAGCTATTAAGAAATCTAATTAGCATACATCCAATTAGCATAAATCAAATTAGCACTACAAACACAAAAAACTGTTTGTCAGCTTAGATCCAGATGGGGTTGATACAGGAAGGTAAGCACGGTTGCTAGCCCCCTACTCCCAGGCTTTGCATTTGATATCAGTCACTGTTATCAATGCCTGCGCTGCGATATCTGAATTTTCCATTGAGGACATTGTGAAATGTTCTAACCCCCTTCACACCATCTGTCTTAGACACACAGACACACACACAGACACACACACACCCACACACACAGACACACACACACACACACACACACACACACACACACACACACACACACACACACACACACACACACACACACACACACACACACACAGACACAATCACACAGAGAGATAGGGAAAAGAGAGAGAGAGAGAGAGAAAGAGAGGGTGAGTGACACTGCAGGGGTGTACCTGTCACCTGTTTTCAGATGAACAAAGTAATGCGTCAGCAGCGATGCCACCGTGATGCTGCTGGACTCAGACGAGCGGAGCTTTTAGAGCCAGCGTTAATCAGCCCTGATGCTGCCAGAGAGGGGGAACAAGGTGTGCTGGGCCAGGACACTATGGATCAATAAACCATCCTTCAGGAAGGAGGTGTGGGTGTGTGTGTTTGGTGCTGAGAGGGGGGTGGGGACCGGGGACGGTGGAGTTGTACTACACCTGTATGTGTGAACTTGTAGTGAATGTGACATACATAATTCACCTGTGTTATAGTGTGGTTCTACACACCGTTGTCAGACCTACATATGAATGTATAATGCATACTGTATGACTGACTGTTACGGGATCGTTGTCCCTTTAAATATCCATTGTTGATTATGACGTTGCCTGTTTAGTCACGGTTCAACGCCATCTTGTTTATCGGATTTATGCTTGTAAAATTAAACGAGTCACAGACTTGTGTACTCAACGTGAGAAGTTGTCTCTGTCGTATTAATGCAATTTCCACAAACTCATGATTCAGTGTGATTGTGTGTTTGTGTGTGTGTGTGTTTGTGTGTGTCTGTGTGTGTGTGTGTGTGTGTGTGTGTGTGTGTGTGTGTGTGTGTGTGTGTGTGTGTGTGTGTGTGTGTGCACTTTGTATTCACAGGAAGACTTCAGCCTTGTTGCTGGGTTTAGCCTTATTGCCACTAAACACACCGTGTGCTGAGAATCCATCTCCAGGCCTAATACATTGGTAATGACCGCAGGGTTTCGTTGTTTGTTGGAGAAAAACAGCATTCTGTTCCACTCAAAAACACTTAAATTACAACAATAACCTTAATCTACACATGAGAGATCCAGACATAATGGCAGAGCCACCAAAGAAGAAAAAAAGATCACCGTCAGAAAATGCATCATCATCAGAAAAATAAACTAAACGTCATGCGTGGGATCCATTTGGCAAATTGTATCCCTGAAAAACAGAAGACGCACCTGGCAAATGTGTCTAATAAAAAAAACCTCCGATCATTGGTTATGCAACACCATCATAAATAAAGCAGAGAGCCTGCCGTGCCTAAACCCATAAAGTAATGAATTCCGCGGTAAAAAGCCTGTGATGAGCACAACAGAGCGAGTGTTCTGCAGGAGCCGGGTGTCCTCAGAGACTCCAGCGCACTGATATGGCTGACAAAGAAAGAACAAGCCCTCTTCGCTGAATATTATATCGCTGCTCAAGAAATCAAAACTGCTCCCATCCCGGCAGCAGGCTGGGGGTTGTGCTGCTGTTATGAAAGAGTGTGACCCTTTGACAATGGACTCTTCTCGTCCCGTTATGGTCGGTGGGTCATCCAGCAGTAAACCTGTGAGGCCTCCACCCCCTGAGAGCCAGTGAGGCCTCCATGAATTATTAATTCAGCAAGAAGCTATCTTCTCTGGAGGAAACCTCCTGCATGCAAGGAATGAGCTGCCATGCTTCTTCTTCTTCTGATCTGAGACTGACACAAATGAGCCTGGCTTCCCTTTTACAAAAAACAATCATGACAACTTTTTATGTAGTAAGTGTCCTTATTACAGCATACTTATTCAATTCAATTCAATTTTATTTGTATAGCGCCATAACAATACAATTGCCTCTAGGCGCTTAACAGAGCCCAGAGCCTAAACCTTCTAACTTATGTAAGTAATGAGTAATAATGTATACTTCTCAAGTAAGTAAGTACATATTATTGCTTATCGCTACAACCCAGGCGCTCCAAGTGCACCTTTACTTGTACCCTACCATGTGCCAGTGTAAAAAAAATACCTTATTTGATATAATGTGACTTAGTTCTTTAAAGGCACCCAGTGCAACTTTCGAGGCTTGAGACTCAGAAAAAATAAACATTCAATTTCTAGTCTTTTTTACACGTAGTAACTTTCAATAACTCCATACCATTACATATCGACATTCAAGGAGCAAAGATGAGACGTCGTTGTGTGGTGAGAACTGATAGAAAATCGTAAACAACAACAA
>NC_137914.1:8077527-8223533 GCF_963457725.1 Sprattus sprattus
CCCTGTGTGTTTCTGTGCAGGGCAGGCAGAATCAAAGATGCTGTAGACTTGAGCCTGTAGGCCTAGAGGAATGCTTACAATTTATTTACAACCTCTAATGAGTGGTTGGAATCATGGAATGGAATGGAATCCCATTACCATGTAAATCAAACACACTACTTTATCTATTTGAAAGAACCAAAGAAAAAAAACCTTTTGAAAGTGTGATTGTACAGATTATATCATTTTGACTCTAGATTCTAGAAACAAGAAACAAGAGTAGATTCTACCACTTTCAGAATCAGTTATGTAAAAAAGGAACAGCCTCTTTAGCATCTGGAAGCAGTCTGGGTTGGTGGTTCCGTTCGTATTGACTTGCTCTGCAGGTCTTGTGAGTCGGTTCCTTCTTTTCATTCAACTTTGATCAAGAGGGATTTTTTTTTTTTTTAGATCAGTGACTTACTTAGATCTGTGTATTACTAAATGAGAGCAGACGGTACTGACACCACAGATAGCCACAAATGTGTTAACTAAAAAAGACGAGAGTAAACGTGTGCCTTTTTAAAAACACTTAAAAACACTTAAAACTACTAGACTAATTAGTGAAACCAGACAAACAAAGCACGAAGGCACAAGAACACTATTAAGTAGTCCACATTTTTATGAATGAATGACTTTTATCATGGATGGATGTTGTATTTGTATCCAACATGTATGCCCCTACATAATGGACTGGATGAAAATAACAAAGAATGAATTCCCTATTAAATCCACTATATTGCACCCTATTACTACTTGCTGCATGTTGCAGTAAGCCTCTTAGGAAGTTGTTTTGTTGCGTTTCGAGAACAAACAGAGGGTCAGCTCTGTTGCTATCTTGTCTTTCCAGTTAGTTTTGACCGCCCCAGCACAATTAAAATGCCTGTCTTCAGGACATCACGTAATGTTGCTCGTCCTAAACAGAGAACAAAGTTTGAGGCCATGTTGGAGCCTGGAGTATCATGGTACATTCCTAAAGCCTCACCTATCATCCATATTGATCCCTGCATACGGAGTACCACAACAGGCTTAAGATTTCATAGGGAAACAGGGTTTCAACCCAAAACTGACAACTCATAGTAGCCTTTGACCCAGTAGCCACTTGTCCAGTCAAAAGTGCAAATGAGTCAACTTAGAGCATCACCAGTCAATCCTCCCATCAAGATCAGGGAGAGGACTGGTTGTCTGGCAGCTCTAGTTTTTTAAATTGTCGTCATCCAATCATTTTTTTAAGAGAGGACAACGACAGGGCCCTTTGCTCCAGTGACTTCGGCTGTCGGCGTGCGTCAGTGCAGACTCCATGCTTGTTGCACGTAGGCCTGTGCTTGTGTGATCACGTTCAGACACACACACACACACACACACACACACACACACACACACACACACACACATATGCAGACACCCTTGGCTCTTGACCGAGACTTCACACACAGCCATTCCTCATTGGGAAAGAGCAGTGGCGTCTCCCACTTTATGAAATGTATTTGAGACCTCTCACCCAAAAGCAAAGGTCAGGGCCCTAAACGAGTCATGATACAACTAACTTCTCTCCAGTGTTTCTGCAGTCCGACATTTCTTTTGTCCGGGGCTTACTGAAAGCCCGTTAGTCAGTACCTGTAATTGTGCTGTAACACTGCTCTAGCAGTCATCATGGGTTTAACCAGGTTGGGAAAGGCCTTAGTTGCACAGCTGTTCTGTGTAGACATGCCTACTGACAGTGACAGTGTAGATGTACGGTTGTTGGGGGGAGAGATTCGGTGAGTTACAGAGTGAACAAGACCCAGCATACAGTCCCCATGACTCACTCACTTGCTCATTGAGCTGCGTCTTTCGCAAACCAAAACCTTCATACCTCCTTCAAAGGTTCCCATGGCTGAGGCGCACTTGATCATCTTTGAGCAAGCTCTTCAACCACAAGGGTGGAATATTTAGCAGGTGACTAATGTCAACCCTGGTCCACACCCTGGTCTTAAACCCAATTTTTTGTGAATACATAGCTATTTCACAGCACATATTTTTTGTGTTATGCATCTGAGGTATGTACTGTGATACAATGAGGTTATCTTATAGATGTCATTGGTTAAAAGAGTTCATGAGCATTTTTCCATTAGTTGCGATTTTTTGACAGGACTGCGTGAGTGATTGCTATTGTTGATTCTGTGGCATTGATTTGATTTGTCATCACTTGTTTGTTCGGCAGAGGATAAAGGTGGACATGCCAGGTCACTGGAACCTGTCAGTGCAGGGTGACCATCAAAATGGTTATTCAAACACACTGCTGACCAAGTAGAGTATCCGCCATGCTAAGGCAGGGCACATCTGTTTTGGGAAAAAATGTCAAAGTTAAGAGTTATCATTCAATGCAGACACACTGTTGTTTTTGGACATCTTTTTGGTGAGACTTTTCTTTTTAGTGTTCTAGCTCAATGGAGTTCTTTTTTTTTTCACCTCCGTCTGGCCTTGCATGTGAAGCACATTTACATTAGTATAATTTCTGCAGAATAATAACCCTCTGTGCAGTTGCTCAACAGATCCCCACATCAAACATGCATACACTGTACTCATATTTTTTGTTTATCACACCTCTTAACAACTGGCATTATCTGTTGAGGGGTGGGGATGGTGGGCCGCTAGAGCTGGGTAGAGAATGTGTGATGTCGTATTTCAATTCACAAATATATAGCATGTCTTCGTCTTTTCATGAAAATGTAGGTAAACCCAGTTTTAAACATGCATATAGATTGTCTTGAAAGAGGTTGTATGAAAAGAAGTTGGAAACTAAACTTCTGATGCAAATGTATGGAAAATTGTTTATTCAGGGTGTCTCTGTTCAATTGTGATTAACGTACTTGTTTAACATGTGTTGTTGAGACTAAAACTCAAGCGTAGTAATGCTGTAGTCACCCACTGTCTTCAAATTAACTGCTAATAACTGCTTACTCAAAACCAAGTGTAATGTAATGTTCCTCGGAATCAAGTAAGTTAAATATGAATTCTTCTTTACCAGGAAATCTGCCTAATATACATAACTTTTCCTTCGAACATTTCTATGGAATGGAATCGAGGGCCAGATAACATGGAAAGGAGCTCACAGCTGTAGCCTGACCCAGAGAGTGATTTCCAAACAATTTTAGTCTGCTGGTGAGCAGAATATTGTGCCAAATGATCAGACATATTGCCTCAGTGGGAGAGCATCTCCTAGACTGACTGAAAGTCAGCCAGCTGGGTATATTAGTGTAAAAGCTCTTTGGCTTTTTGCACACAGACTCACAAGCGCCTTTTCAGATTTACTTACTCAGCAGCTGCTTTTTTTTGCGAAACGGCAAAAGAAAAAGAAAACATAAAAGCAAAATGAATTGTAAGGCTAAAATGTTGTGGTTACTTATTAATCAGTCACCTTTAGCAGCTTCTTAGACCATTTTATTGCTGGCATTATGGGATGGAGAGTTGTCACGTAGTGCCCTGCTGACAACACATTTCCTGATATTAAAGTCAGTGGTGGAAACAAAAAATAATTGTGAATGAACTTTCCATGGGGTTAAGCAACTGCTGGGAACATCCCATAATAGTATGGAGTGGTAGTAAATTGCGTCAGTGGCGACTGAAGCACTGTTCCTGGTTTCCATGGATAGACATTATCAGGTCCCCACAGGCACAGAGGGCTAGGCTCTTAACAAGCGCACTATTCTGCAGCGCGACACTGAAAAGAGATTGGCCTCTTTCTCAGAATTGTGCGGGTTTGGGTTACGAGCATAGAATGCTATCTCTGTCGCACATTGGTGGAGGCGCGCTTGTGGTTTTCTCCACCTCAGCCGTGCGCGGTTCTCCTTTCCTCAGAAGTTTATCTCCGCGCCGTGTGTTTTCTAAGTAGGCCCAGCTCGGCTCTTCCTCTTTCTGAGGCCGGGGGGGAGGATTTCACATCAGCGATGGGCCGAGAGGCGGAAAAGGTCACAGGATGACTTCTTGTTCGATTGAGAAACTGGCCTCTGAGGACTACATGGAGGCAGTGGTAGAGTGCGACTTCTCCTATGGGGGGCCAGACGCGTGACTGACCTTTTAGTCATCCAGACCTTACCTTGTCCAGTATTGCATTGGCCTAGATTGTGGTGAGCAGGACTGAATGTGGGCACGTGAGGGCTGAATCCCTGGGTTGACCTTATAATGGTTCACTGAATTTCCCGTTCTGAAAAAGTGAGGGTTAATCATAAAATAGGCCGCAAGCTACATGCCAGCAGTGTCAATGAGCGGAAGACTTTGATTAGTTCATACCAAAGCCCTGTTGAAAGAACATGTAGTCTTTTTTCATTCCTTTAGGTTTTTTCATGTCAACATACTTCAGATAGCTGAATAAGATGGAATTAAGAGACACTTCACACTCACAAGTAATTAGCGTCAGCTTGAAACAACTTTTTCACTTGTTGGTGCACATTTTTTTTTTGGAAACCATGTTGCTTGATACCCATGTGTTTTCTGACTCATAGGGTGTGAGTGAACTACTGTCACGTAGTAGGTGTGCTCACAGGTGGAATGAAACAATATGGTCAGGATTTACTGGAGATGAGTCACATTAATGCAAAATACATTGTGGGGGGGGGGAATCCCTGTCATGACCACCCATGCAGTGAGCGAAAAGAGCACTGGTGTGTGTCACCCAGGTCCTGCTCGCCCATGCACACACACACCTCAGTGCCGTCAAACGAAAAACAAAAAACGAGACGGAAATTACACACGGTTCCACTCCTCACCCTGAACCAAACATTCCAACCAGGTTCTTCCCCTCCACTCATTTTTACCCAAGCAGGTTAAAACCCTGTTGTATAATGTGGAGAAATGAAATTGTTTTGGTATTTTTGTTCCACGCCACTTCACCCACCACTTGAGGTCCAGCCCATGCTGTACACTCAGACATGTCCTTTTAATTACTGCGCTGGCTTCTTCCTACATTTGTTTGGGCTTGTTTCTCCATAGGAATGAAGTCATGCGTGGTTGAGCCGATTGAGAATCCGGCAGTCTGGTCTTGCCAAAAAATGTGACCCGCCTCTGTTTATGTCCGGAACAGATGGGCACCTTCGGGGTAACACGCTACAAGGAAACGCTCCTCTGAACAGGCACCTGGTCTACCTTAGCCAAGGGGAAAGTCAGCATGGTGTTCTATTCATTTTTCGCCCACAATATCTGCCAGGCTCATGCAACAACAACAACTGGCATTCCTTTTGCGTTAATGAACACTTTTATACTCACCTCTCTGAGGAAATCATGCAGTAGCCAAGGCAATATCAAATAGTGACTAGTACAGTCTCCCCAGTAGCCACTGGGACATGGAACTTTCCTTAGGTTGGAAGCAAGAAGCTTAAAACTTTTGGGTGTCTGTTAAATGTTTTCAATTCCCGTCAAAACATTTCTTCTTAGTGTGACCTTTCATAATTGGGCCATTTTTGTTTCAAAGTTATATTTAGATTTTTGTGTCCCTTCCACTTTTTCAATACTGTCTTTAACTTTGAAATTGAAAATGGCACTGTTTAAAAAAAAAAAAAGTTTGTTTGCACTCAGTCACCTCTTCGCTGAACTAGATTTCTGCATGCTGCCGCCTTTTTCAGGCCGCTGCTGCGAAAGAGGAAATTGACTAAGATTCTCAGAATTGTAGTGTGCTGTTGGTCATGTGACTTGTTGGAAGTAGCTGCGGCGGGGGGGCCTCATTTGCAAACCGCACCCGCGACTCTTCGCGGAGCGACAGATACAGAGAGATGAGATGCCCACACTACTTTGTTTACATCTGTTGCATCTTCAGCTGTCACTCAACCATGCCTCCCAAAGCCCGCCAAAAATGTGCTGAAAGCGCTTTAATAAGGCTGCAGCTGGGCCGTCGTGCTCCTCAAGTATTACCTAGAACTAACAATACCCTCTGCCTCCTAAAAATGTGTTGCAATTAATGTTGTAGAATCAAAAGTAGACGATGGGTTTTAATGTCTGAGTTTAAAAGCATGCTGTTTCAGGGTAATCATGATGTGAGGTACAGGTGGGTCATCTTGCCTAATTGGTGCCCAGCAGAATAAAGCGTTTATAGTTTTTGTATACTTAATAAATAAACATCTTTGTATTTTATTTGTTTTCCGCACAGCTGATCAAGTATATGGAGACCAAGATATGCACGAAGTTGTTCGCAAGCACTGCATGGATTACTTGGTAAATGATCTTGCACTCGCTGGTTGTCCAAACATTCTGCTGCAATATCGGCCCAAAGATCCACTTTTGTTTTTGAATTGTTGTTAAAGCTTGAACCTTAACCAAAATGTACTGGCTTAATTTCAGACGAAAAATGCAGACTACTTCTCAAATTATGTGACAGAAGACTTCACCACATACATAAACAGGAAGAGGAAAAACAACTGCCACGGGAACCATATTGAGATGCAGGCGATGGCTGAGATGTACAATCGACCTGTGGAAGTTTACCAGTATGGCACAGGTATGGATGCAAAGGGTTGTGCCTCAGCCGGACCTCTGACAAAAAAAAGGACATATAAAATGTAAAAGGAATACAAAAGAAAATGAAACACACCAGCCAAATACAATAAACATAAAACATAAAAGGAATGACAATTAAAAGGTCAAAACTAAAATCAAAACACCTAGGACAATGAACATGATGAACAATGAAATGACAATGATGACAATGAAAAATCTAGAAGAAAAAGAAAATGGCTAAGAAGACAATGGAATTAAACCGCCAATAAAATAAAACACAATAAAAGAACAACAAATCAGGCTTTCTGGAACTAATATGCACCTAAAAGGGACACATAGTTAAAAACATAGTTAAACACAAAGTTAAAACCTAGTGTATAAAAGTTTTTTTGAGTTATGCATATATTATAAAGTTATAAGAAATTTTAAAAATATCCAAGCAGGCAGCAGATCTCAATTCAATTTTATTGAACCATTGAATTGTCTCAAGTTGCTTTACAGAGTATAGGAGGCCTGAACCCCCCAAGGGCAAGCTCAATGGCGACATAAAATGGAAGGCTATTCCATAGTTTAGGCCCAATAACAGTAAAAGCCCAATCACCCTTTAATTTAAATTTAGACCTAGGTCATATTTAGGACCATGAACCCTGAACAGAACATAAGGGCTCAGATACACATACGCGTCTTTTTTCAGGCAGAAACGCTTCAGTAACGCCTTGGCAAAGTGCGGCTGCCAAAACAGAAGCGGTGCGCTTCCCTGCCTTGCGCTGGAAAGTTGAGAATAGTTCAACTTTTAAGCGCACCTAAAAAACGCTTCAAAGACGCAACGCGTGGTGGAGAAGGGGCGCACGCTTTAAATGCGGCGTACCATAGGAATCAATGCATTTGCTCGCGTCCCGTTTTTACAAAAACGCGTATGTGTATCTGAGCCCTAAGGCGTCAGGAGACTTGAAGTATTGGTGGGAGCAAGACCATTTAACAGCCTTAAAAACTAAATCTTTAAATTCATCCTTAACTTTTCTTTGAGCCAATGTAGTGCAGCTGAAACAGATGTGGTGTGCTCAGACCTCTTGGCCCTAGTTAAATCTAGCTGCCCCAAAATAAGAGGGAGAATCTGGATCCAGATTCGTTTTTTTAGGCAAAGGCTGCACCACTATATGCCTTAAAAACTGAAAGATAAACTCCAGATACCAATTGATTTGTTAATAATGTCAAGCACGCTACCACTCACAACATGAAACACCTCCTTTAAAAGACGGGGTGGAATAAAACCTCTGGGGCAAGTTGTAAGTTTTACAGGGGATTAAGTATTACTGTTAAAGCTAGTTTGATTGATGCTGATATTTAGAGAGCAGGGTGGCTGATGACTAATATATTATGCCAACATCAAGTTGTATCATGTTGTCAATGATGTGTCTGTTGCCAGCCCTTGGAAATAATGGTTTCTAGCTTTGGAACCCTGTAAACTACTTAAGCTGATTGAAGGCTTGCTACTTTTACAATTCCCAACTAATGTTATTCGCATTTTCTCACTAAAAGTCTGGAATCAGGACAGTTAACATTGCATAAATGTAATTAAGTGGCCAGTTAAAAATATTCAGCTATGAAAGGTTTTTAGGTTTCCACAGCAGCTACATTGACAAGGCTGCTTGCAGATGTGTCTAAAGAAATGTTTTGGCTGATGCCAATTATCTCAGAATAAAATTGAATTGGCCTGATTAATCAGTCCACCACTATATGGGACACCAGGTCAGTGAGGCAGGAAAGTGACACCACATTAAAATGATCTGGAGTATAGGAGGCATCACATACACAATGATAGGCAGTGGTTGATGTTGATATTGATCTGACCCCGTAAACATTTTTAAACAAAATAATATAAAGGAGAGTGAAGAGGAAGTCGTGCAGCTAGTGGAAAGCTTAAGAAAAGTATTAGTACTGCTGAACAGAACTCGGGGCCTATGGTGGTTTCTCAGATACAGTTTCTGTTAAATAGTAATTTCTGGCTTTTTCAACAGCCTCCTGGTGGTTTTTGGAGCAGTGACTCATGACATGGGACACCTGCAGCTTGTCCTTTTTTTCCATTTGCATTCAGCCCTTTTCAATAGTTCTCTTAATGCTTAATATGAGTGCTCATATCGTAAAATGTCACAAAAATGTTTCAAATGTTACGTCGATAAACTGACTTTTTATATATATGTGTGTGTGTGTGTGTGTGTGTGTGTGTGTGTGTCTGTGTAACTGCGCACTTGGTTTTAGAGACATCACAGTAAAGGCTTCTGTTGTTTTTTTTTGTGCAGAACCAATCAACACGTTCCATGGCATTCATCAGAACCACGATGAGCCAATCAGAGTTAGCTACCATCGGAATATTCACTACAACTCTGTAGTGAACCCCAACAAAGCCACCATAGGAGTAGGGCTCGGGCTTCCTGCCTTCAAACCAGGGGTGGGTACTGTACAGCCACGTAGCACCAAATTTCTCACTGACTACTGACAGAAGTGTTTTTTTCTTACAGCATTCTACACAATTTATTTTCAAAATAAAGTTGTGAGAGAATATAGTGCGGGGAAAGCAACAACGTGAGGTGGGCCGTGGTCTCGATCAAATAAAAAATGCTAAAACATTAACGTGGATCTACAGATAATCAATATTGAAAGCTGCTTTTAAATAATAGTTTTTTTTTTATTCATTTGATGTGGTACCCCACATCATGGGTGTTTTGAAGAGATACACCACAAATGAGTCGTAGCAAGGATACTCCTCGAACATGCCGCCTAGGCTTTGCTGTGGGGTCTGAAATTGACTCACCTGACCGTGATTGACCGCCGACAATGTGATTGGTTTAGAGCACATGGGTGGGACTGATGCCTGTGTTTACTCTTGCACTGCCTATGTTTTTTCAGCAGGATAATCCCCCTAAGAGGTGCAGCACTTTACAGTAGAGTGTTATACGGGGGAAGGTAGTGACACGTGCCAAGGGAGCAGCAAGGTTTTGTACAGTTGGTTTAGAATCAAAAGCTGTGTGTTCCAACCTCTTCAAGTGTTCTTCCTCAGAATGAAGTCCTGGTTCTCAACATGCTGTATTGAATTACTTTTGCCTCAGTCTGGTCTTGTTGTAATAAACATGGTTTTTAATGAAGTAGAAAATATACACACTAGGGATCATAATCGTCAACCTATTTAGACACTCATGATCTGCAATGGTTTAAGCGTTTCAGTTATCATTATACATTTGCCGTGTCAAAAGATCGTAAAACAGTTGTCACCTCTGTGTCATCAAGACACTGAGTGTGGACACCTGACTTGGATAGGCCCTGTGTTTGAGGAGCGGAGAAGTAAGAATTACATGACGGCTCAGCTCATCAAAGCGCCATCAAAGACAGAGGGAGTGTGGTTGGTCCCAGATCCGTCCCTCTTCCAGGGGCACACAAACATGAAAGGGCTGAGGGGCATACCTCAGACAACGGCAACATTCCACACGTCCCTGTCTTTCAGGGAAAGCCTATTAGCAGCACACTGCCTTGTTTATGCTGGAAACATCCTAATGGTAACCCTGCAATGGTCAACAAGCAGTCAAGCATCTGTGCCGAAATGGCCTTTCTGTAATGAGCAAAGACACCCAGTATGCTTCCTCTCCCTTTCACTTGGCCAACCTAAAAGCATTACTGTGTAGGGAAGTGTTCTAAGATCTGGCCCCAGTTTCCCAAATAGTGATTGCTCGCCTGGCCTTTTTTTCCTCCAGTATTTAAACTCCATTTGCCGTATCTCATGTTTGCCAGTGGAAACTTTTCGGAGGCAACAACATTAAATGGCAAAGAGGGAAGCTTTGTATATTATATATTACATTCTCTCTACGAGTACACCAGTGACTGTACAAAATCAACATGCTCCGATAATACCTTGTCTTCTTATCTGGCAAGATTCCAGGAACAAAATTGTCGATAAGCGGAAGAAACCACAGTGTCCACCAGATAAAATGCCAAGCAGCAGACATGTTGGACCATTGTATTGGTCATGAAGTGGCTGATAAAGTTGGTAACATTGGAGTATCTAGAGTACTCGCCGTCCCTCGCAAACACAGACACTGTGGGTCCAGTTTGGGAGGTGTTGTGTGGAGGGCCTGCTGTGGACTGGCCGTATTTGGGTCAGTGAGCTCTTCGTAGCAGCCTGTTTGGCAGGTTACCATGCCATCCATGGGATCCGTAAAAACAACACTTGTTAATCTGCTGGGAAATCATGGACACTAAACGCAAGAAGTTTTAATCTACTAGCACATTTGTACAACACTGGTTCTACTTGGAACTACTGAATGAGGAGTTATTGTTAAACCTTTTTCTGGGCTATCAGCACCATTGCAGTCCTGAGCTTCTAAGGTTTTATTAGAGTTATTCATGTTAAGAAAGCCAAAGAAGCCTTTCTTGGTACAGTAGCTGTGCTTGTCTAGAGATCAGCCAGCATGTCCTGGGGATGTATCTGTCTTATCGTGAAGAGGCTGCCAAGCAGGACTGAAGAAGATCTTTATGTGATCAAAGTGTTCAGTTTCGTACTGCTGTTGGTTGGTGTAAACATCAGTCAGAAATGAAAAACAATTTAAAAAAAAATGAATAAAAAAAAAATCACCTGTTTAGTAAAAGATTGAATAGGACTGATAGAAATAATATTTTTGTTAGGTGTCATGAGCAGCAAGTCAAGTTCCTTTTTTGACACTCATGAAAGTGGAGCTGCCATTGGAAAGATCTGCCAGGATCAACTCCTTGGTTTCTTCATATCTCTCACTTTAAAAGTTATTTTCAGTCTGTTGGCCAGTACTTGTGTCTGGGGCAACGTACAGTTCAGTGAAGGGACACATTTCATCATAAGTCTTAATGTCTGATCTTCACAGTTAGAATTATATTCTCTGGTTGGGTTGAGGAGGAAGACAGGGCAGGATAGAATATATTCTAATGTAGATGTAAAGATGTCCATGCACTGATTTAATAAGCCTATTCTGTCCAAGGCAGTGTTATTGTTGAGCTTCAGATGTTTCTATAGTGTTCCCCATAACTTTCTACATACACTCAGATGTTACACTCCGAGATGAGTGAACACCAACTTTCCTGTGCTTCTCCCCGGTAGTATGCCGACCAGTCGCTGATAAAGAACGCTATCAAGACGTCGGAGGAGTCGTGGATCGAGCAGCAGATGCTGGAGGACAAGAAGAGAGCCACAGACTGGGAAGCCACCAACGAGGCCATCGAGGAGCAGGTGGCTCGCGAGTCCTACCTGCAGTGGCTCCGGGACCAAGAGAAGCAGGCCCGACAGGTCAGAGGGGAGAGAGAGGAGACAGACAGAAGACTGTCCGGGCCTGTACACACTTAGTTCTCCTAGCAGTTCAGTCTGCATAATGTGTAGGATTTACAATTTGTTTTGTTTAATGAATTTGTTTATTTATTCAGTTGGGGTAATTTGTACTTCTGAATTGAACACAATGCAGTTATCTGTGACACTTGTGGTATTTTTTGTCTTAATGGCTAATTTTAAGAGGCTTTTAAGAGGCTCTTGAAGCTGCATAGTTCCCACACTTTCCCTTTTGGCAGTTGTTACCTTAAGCTGGCACTAATTCAGTGAAACAGTCTCAGTCTTGTACCGTTTGACTCCTGAAGCATTTTCCCTAAGGCTTATCTGCAGTATGTGGTAAAAAAAGATCAGTCAGCTCTCATACTTTCAAAGGAGATTAGTCGTTCTATCGCATCATTTTAATTTTGTAGCAAATACATGGCACCTTGTCTCTATTGCGGCATCTTTAAAAACCTTTTGCGGTTCTTTTAGCATCATCAAACAATTTGCCACAATAACTATCGTTAATCCTCTCGTGTGTACAACAAAAGTTCTTACAGGCATGTCATGTCTGTCCCCTCAGCAGGCCTTTTGATAATCATCATGTCATGTTCCTCATCAGAGCATGCTGCTGTCCAAATTAACACTAAAAGGTCTATATCCCTCGTCCGGGATATTTTTATTTTTGAGTTTTCGTCTTAGAGACATAAAAAGACCGACCACGGAAACATTGAACCCTTTTCTAATATTATTGCTGAGGTCTTCTAGAATAGAATCATATATTCCATTTGTGCATCAATGTTTTTAGTTAAGCAAAATGTACAAAAACATCAAGGCATGTCAGACAACTTAGAAAAGTCTAAAAGGCCTTGGACCTTAGTTAAACCCTAAACATGTCAAACTGAAATTTGCTCATAAAAGGCCAATGAATATATCATTCTCTTACTCATTCTACCCACTGTGCATCCATTAGATTTTAGAGCTGGCTGTTTCTATGGAAACATTACGTTCAAGCGGATTGGCTTTTTTTAATACAGGATAGGCATTTCAGTCATATCCCTGCCACGTTTAGCTCTATAGGCTACCCCGTTCATTTTTCCCCACACTGGCCTGTATCCTCCTATATTGTCTTTGGTGTAACTGCTGCATTTAGGTGTCCATGTGTCTCCAAGAAACAGGGCCCTACCCTGCATACCACTTTTTAATGTTTTTTATTTCTTTTCTTTATAACCACATATTTTCAAAGTGTTTATTGTTTGTTTGTTGGAAGTGTTCTGAGTGGTGTGTATTTGTACGTGTGTGTCTAACTTCCCTTCGCATTTTGCGCAGCCTCGTAAAGCCAGTGCCACCTGCAGCTCTGCCACCGCTTCTTCCTCCAGTGGCCTAGAGGACTGGAGTGCCCGCTCCCCACGCCAACGCAGCTCCGCACCCTCCCCCGAGAACCCCGACCCTCCCCACTCAGACACCGCTGCTAAACCCCCCTCCCCGGCCGGAGCCGCCCTGGCGATTTCCAAACCCCCCTCACCTTGCGCACCAGGTGAGCATGACTCTGAAGAGCCCGTACAAATGTGAACTCCGATACAACTTTGAAAATGTGAATGCAAAGTTGTCGTAGGGGAACATATCAGTAAATATCTCACTGTGTCACGGTGCCACTAGGTTCTAATTTACACCAGGTTAATGGGTCTTGCAAACATTACAACTAGTAACTACTAACATTAACATTAGCAGTTCTAGTTCTGAACTCATGAAAGGTTCTGAACCATGGTGGAAAAAACTTCTGGTTGGATAGTTTCCTTGTGGAGTTCTTAGGCCAGGTGTTGCTGAGGTTACAGGTGCTCATGTGCTCACAGGCCAGTGTGAATGTAGTAGTCTTCTCAGCTCACAGGAGGGGATTTCTGACCCTGGGCTCTTGTGCTGCAGGTCCCAGTAACCAGGTGTGCGTCGGCCCTGACAGGCCCACCTCCTCCTCTTTGGTGTCTTTGTACCCTGCGCTGGAGTATCGTGCCATTATGCAGGAAATGTCACCCACTGCCTTTGGTGAGGCACGCTCCCTAGCATCCAGTCTATCCAGTTCATTCATAAAGATTTGAATCTACTGACAAATACCATTTTGCTTTACACTTCCTGGCACTTCTTGTCAAGTTATGTTAAGAGTTGGCATAAGCCTTTTTTTCTCAAGGATATATTTATGTAAAGGATTCAGCATTAGATCAGTGTCATATCAGACTTTGTGGAAAGGTCTATTTGCTGTGTGAATGAATGATGGTGTAACTCTGATTCATTGTCCGATATGAAAGAGTTCTGCTAAGAAAGGAAGGAAATGATAGAGCAGTACAAACTGGAGAGATCAGATCACCCTACAACCTGATGAACCTAAAGCAACCTGACCCTGCCTGTTTTAGTAATAGATGCATAGTAGTGGTGATGGTGCTTCGTTTTTGAGTCAAGCTGCATAGTTTCACATAGGCTAGCACCTATGCCCTACTTGCCCTGCTCACCAAGTATTGCTTTCCCTCTGAAGAATAGCACATATATGTATACACGCAAACAGTTTTGGTTACTGAAAGCCATACCGTTTCACACTGCTGATGTGTCGTTAGTTGGCTATTTAAGTAAATACTAACCTCAGTGATGATACTGTTGGTAAGAATGCATATTGCCATATAAACGTCATAACTTTGAGCCATTTGAGCTATGTAGAATGAATGTACTTTTATTGAAGCATTCACTGGCTGCTTTTCACTCCACTGACTTGTCTTACTATATCTGTCAAAGAAGAAGTAACAACATGGGATTCTTGCCTTTTAACCATGAAAGATTTTCTTTGTGTAGGGTGGTATTTATCTATTTTCATGAACATTAAACATGTGTTTTCTCCTCCAGGTCTGACAGACTGGGAAGATGATGAGATTTTGGCCTCCGTCTTGGCAGCTTCACAACAAGAGTACCTCGACAGCATGAAGAAAAATGCAATGCATAGAGAGCCCTCTCCGGACAGCAGTTGATGGAGGGATCCGCATAGAGAGGGCAGAACAGGAGACCAATCCTGTCTTTTCCTTCACTCGTTCTCTATCTCCAACTTTACCTCTCCTCATCCACCAATAAAGACCCTTCATTATCAGACTCTCCAACCCCCCCTTCTTTCTAATAACATTGACACCATCATTGGACTTCTTTAGGTGCATGTTAAAAAACACACACACACACACACACACACACACACAAATATAATTTAAAAAACAAGGAAAAGCCTAGTTAAGATGTCATGTCAAGTCATACATTATACTCTTAATGATTAATATAAGCTTGTTTTGTTTAATTGTTTTGGATGAAAATACCTTTTTTTCTGGGAATAATAAAGGATTTCTTGACTTCTGTTGTTCTTAGTTCTGTGGGTTATTAGGAAATTGTTTTATCTTGCTTAAGATCAGAAGTGTAAGATCAATGTGCATCTAGCAACATAGCAGACAATTTGTATACATTTGGATAAGGCCACGCAGCATGACAGTATTTGTTTATTTTCATATTTTTTCAACCATTAATCTCAATTAGAAAAGTCACTGTTTGGAGCACCGCACATCTCCCGTCAAGAAGGAGCACATGAATTGCTTTATTAACACCCAGCGGTGTTTGAAGACGCACAGCAGGTATCATGATTACTGGAAGTTACCTTAATAACAAACAGATGGCCAAATAATAAGCCCGTGGGAAACTCCAATTTGAAATATGTAGCCTACAGTGTTGGTGTTACGTTGTCTTTGACCAGGTGGTATCAGACACGGAGGAGTTTCCCTTCAGACACAGGTGTAGATAGAGATGATTTGATCGTTCTTGAAAAAAAGGCAAAGCTGAATACGATTCCTCTCTTTCCTGATCAAAGGCGCGCGCTATTATACTGGAAGCTTATTTCAGCAGTTGAAAAAAACCAAACATTGTCTCATTAATATTCATATATTTAAATATTGGTGCATTGTGATTGGAAGACTGTTCAAAATACTGTAAAGGATATGATTCTGATTGGCTAAGGTCCTCTACCTGGGCGTGTTTACTAATGTAAACTTAAAACAGCAACAAACTTTGAGCGTACACCATTCTGTCATGTGTTCACATGGTTAACATCGAGCTTATGTCTAAGTGATTTTAAATGGCGCTCTGGTGGATGTACTAGATTGAAGTTGGTCGAACTTGGATGTTATCCTGAAGCCTAGGTTCAGTTTGTGTATTTTTTCAAATTTTCCAAAAGCCGAACAAAGATGTTGGACAGCCTCATTGTTGATATCCATTTGGAACAGGCAGAGGATATGAGAGTTAAAATTGGTAAGTTGGAAGCTTTCTTTTTCTAAGTAACTGTTGAGCTATTGAACTGTTGTTAGTAGCACGTTTGTCGGGATTAATTCGCCTTTACTGGCCTGTTCTTACCCCGATTTACGTGTCTAGGATTTACACAATTGTACACACACGCTTAACGTAGCTATCGATGTCGATAGCCTAACGTAACCTATCCATCGCTAGTTAGCTTCATTTGACTTGACTGTCAGCTGTAACTACAACTGTGACGGCGATATAGACGGCAGATAGAATTACTTGGTTTAGGCATAATTTCGAAACGAAAAAACCTTTACAGGCTATTTTACTGTTAGAGGTATTCTTAGACGTAGGCTATTGATCATGTATTCATGTTCAGCAACTCAACTCTGTCCTCTTCCCGCAAACAACAGGCAAAGAGCCCTTTGAGAAGCAGTATCAGCTTGGCTCGCTTCTGGGAAGCGGTGGTTTCGGGTCCGTCTTTGCTGGCCAACGCATCTCAGACGGCTTGCAGGTGGGTGTGGGAGATTCCCCAGAAGAGAAAACTGTCTTATTTGTTTCGTTAGGATAGGACAACTGAAACTATTTTGGTTATATTTTTCTTTCCACGTGTATCTAATTAACGTATACATTTCCTTCCATTGTAGGTTGCGATAAAACAGATATCCTGTGATAGGGTACAGCAGTGGGCGAGACTGGTAAGATTTTTTTTTTATAAATATGTAGTTTTTAGATTTCTTTTTAGTTGTTTGTTTTTATCCATATTTTATTGTCTCAAAGTAAAGTCCGCTTGCACATTAATGGTGCATTGCTCCCTCTGGTGGTGGGAAAATAGCGGGAAGAAAAAACCCAACCGTATCTTTCGTGACGTAGCAATGACGCGTTTCCCAAAACAATGTTTACGAAACACAGACGTATTTCCCCCATGAAAAAAAAATCGTGTAAATAACCCTATTTGATAATGCGTAACTTTCGTTTTTCTATTTAATTCATCGTGAGCTTAATTTAGTAAATAGTGTTGTTATATCATTTTAATTATTACTGTATTATTACAGAATAATTTCTACCTGAATTATTAAATCTGGCACTATTACACAGCTATGAACAAAATGTACAAACTAATCATATTCAACACATCTCTTGCTCACAAATGCTTAAGTAATCAAGGTCTCCCTATCTCCTTGTTACAGCCTGATGAACCAAACCCTGTTCCCATGGAGATTGCTCTGCTTCTGCGTCTGGGGGGTGGGCCAAGCTCAGCCAAAACTCATAGTGGGGTCATTCAGATGTTGGATTGGTTTGAGCTGCCAGGACGTGGGTTTCTTATCATCTTTGAGAGGCCACAGCCCTGCCAGGACCTATTCGACTTCATCACAGAGAGAGGAAGTCTGGAAGAGAACATTGCCCAAAGGTACAGTTGAATTTTTATTTGATTGTCAAGTAGTTTGGTTCTCCATTTGACAAACTAATATTTTTTTGTTTTGGAAGTCAATGACATGGTCTGACATTTGTGACTTGTTTTTCAGGTTTCTGAGGCAGATAGTTCAGGCACTGCAGTTCTGTGACTCCCGGGGGATTGTACACAGGGACATAAAAGATGAAAATGTTCTTGTGGACACCCGCACTGGAAACGTCAAGATCATTGACTTTGGATCTGGTGCTCTCCTCAAAGACAGTGATTACTCAGATTTTGAAGGTAAGTTGAACCTCAAATCATCAGCAAAATCATGACCGTCACATCATCTCACTCATCTCACATCACCTCATCTCACTTAAGCATGAAACACACAACTAGTGCTGCCTTGCTTACAAGTTTCCCTTTATTCGTTCTTCTGTTCCAGGTACAAGAGTCTACAGCCCTCCTGAGTGGATACTTCACCAAAACTACCGTGCCGTGCCTCTCACCGTGTGGTCACTTGGAGTACTCCTCTTTGACATGGTCTGTGGCGACATCCCTTTTGAAAGAGACAGAGACATTGTGAATGCCAAGCCCAGTTTCACCAAACGCATCTCCAAAGGTGAGCACTCTTAGCCTGATGTACTGCAGGAAATAAAACAGTCCTTATGCCTAATGACGCTCTCTGTCATTTTCATGACTCTGACCCCAAGATCTTATTTTGCTTCTTTTCCAGAGTGCCAGCATTTGATTCTTTGGTGCCTATCGTATAGGCCAGAGGACCGGCCATGTTTGGAGGAAATCTTACTACATCCTTGGATGGAGACCTGCGATGATATTGGAGACTTGTCAGTGGAGAAGAATATCACACAAAGCCTCTAATTTCTGGATAACTTTAGGCAGTTAGAGAAATTGCACATGCCCAGCTTGTGTTTTTCTCATGGAGTGTAGACTGTGCTTTAGGATCATTCTATTTGGATAAGACACAGTGATCAGCTAGTCCAAGCTGTATATGCCTTGATTGAATTACCAATATGTGGGCCTAGCACAATGTGCAGGGTGAATTTAGGTGTTAAATTATTATGTGGAATTGTTGAAATCAGAAGATTCTTTATTTATTAGGGAGTTTTATTTTGTTACTTATTTATTTTTTAGAGTGTTGACATTTAGGTTACTTTCTTGAAGATCCATGGTATGGATTCTGTTTATGGAAATTCGCATTCTTCCTGTTGAATTTCAAGTTCAGGCAAAGAATGTTGCCATTCATTTGCCTTCAGACCTGATACTTTGTTAAGACCTGGTTTTACAGGTTGTTGTATCAATAGAATTTCCACCTTGTTTTAAGAGGTAACAAAGACCAAGGATCCTGTTTCATTCTCCCACCTCCCTTAACAATAATGCAGAGCACTACTGATCCACCTTAAAAAAAACTTGCTGTATGTTAGAGCTTAGGAGTGGAAACACTGGACTTAAAAGGAGATTCCTTTTGCTACTGAAAATCTTGTAGGTTGTTTCTTGTTAAAACTACAATATTAGTTTGGGTATGTCCCTGCAACATCACCAGCAAGGACCCAGAGTTTTGTTTTAAATGATATTTCCAAAATTCTGATTTTCAGTACAACATAAGGGCCGACCATAAACACTCAGGAAGAACAAAGAGCTCTTGCTCAACCCAGAACTAAGAATGGTCCAAAGGGCCAACAGGGTTAATTACTATCTATCTGGGTATAGCGAAGGAGCGTTTAAATGTATTTGATCTGATGTTTGTCTGGGTTGGATACGTTACAGGTTAATTTGGTCAATGTTTGGTCAAGTTTATAATGAGAGCTATGTTGTGTTCATTGGACACCATTTAATATTTTTGTATTTTGAATTGCAATCGGTTGTAGTCTTTTTTCAAACTCTTTTAATTTATGTTTCATTTGTGTGTTAGAAGTGCCTGTGTTAGCCCCGATACTTTGAGAAGTTGGAGGGAATTGAACAAAACCAATGTTACCATTATTTTTAAAGTTATTTTTTAAAATCTGGGCTGTTTAGCCATGGTTGCAATAACTTTTCATTAATACTGTGTATTGTTTACTGTAAATATTCAATTGTCAAGGTAATTTTATTTATTTTAAATAAGATTTTTACCTGAATGTTTTTTTCTGTAAGTACAGAGTTTGTAAATAAAGCAATATTTGTTATTGTTAAATTAGATTTCTCTGTGTGTTTTGTCCCTATGCAATAACAAACTACAGTACAGCTTTATGAACACTCACAGCATCCAGTTAGTAGTTACATATTTGATGAAGAAACAGAAATAAGCTTTTAATGAAGAAGCTGTAGTAAACGTATCTTAATTTGTCAAGCCAGTTGCTAAAATGTGTAAAATGCCTGAAAGCAAGTGGCAGCATGCAGTACATATTTGTGCTGATTAATCGAATATATTAAACCAAAGCACGTTTTTTCTTTCAATTTTATTTTGGTCCCTTATAAAAACAGCCACAGACCAACTCATTGGCATCCAAAATGAAGGTTATATTAAATAGGTGCCATAGATGTATTAATTTAATCACACAACTCAAACATTATAGTGTTACGCAGGTTTGAGAAATAGGCACCCACCTTACACTTTGTTGCAAAATTATTACTGTAGACCCTGTCTTAGGGTCCCTCTGCTTAGAAAAAAATAGTTTGTTCACCAGCAACAATAACAAGTGGTCATTAGTTTATGAAACCACATATTTTTTGACTGTTAATAAAATATGGCACATTTAAAAGCAAAACACAAAGTCTCAGCCCATTTCTGAAATTGTATTGGTATCTGAGAACAACAAACATTACCAAACAACCTTTGGCCACCCTATCAAAGCTTGATTATTTCAATGTTCTAGAAAAGGCTGATGGGAATCCATTTAATAAGGTGCAAGGAGTGGTAGCAGCAAGATCCTCCAGAGACTTTATGTGATTATTTACCTTCCCTCATTGTCTTTCAGCTTATCTTACATAAAGGAAATGGATAAGGTAAACACTATGTCTGAATTAGTTGGTTAAACACAACAATATTATGTTTTAAAGAGAGATATAAGACTAGTTTTTATCATACAAATGTGAGGTGTTTTGTTTACAGTATAGCAGACACACAGCCACACACACACATCTGTTTTGTGTGGACTGCACAGTATCAAGGTCCTTCTTAATTTCTATTTACTTGCAAATATAAGGTAGTGCTATATCAGTATTCCACTTGGATTGTTTAATGTTATAGAAAATAGTAGCCATAGATTCCTTTATTTACTCACATAACTTCAACATTAAAGTGTTATGCAGGTTTGATAAGCAGACACACAGATCGTCCTCTTATTAATGTTATATTACTGCAACTGGACCAATACACACTGCTGTGCATGCTTAGATATGATGTTTTCTGAATAAGTCGGCCAGCAATTATCAGAAGCATTTATTAAAGTAAAAGGGTACCAGATTGGAACCACTGAGTTAATAACCTTAATTCCTACCTGACATGTTCATGGTGGGAATAAAATATGACAGATTTCAAAGCGAAACACAAAGACTCAGCCCATGTCTGAAACTGTATTAATATGAGTTAGCTGAAAACAACTAACATTAACAAACACATAAAAACCTTTACCAACACTATATCTGAACTTCATAATTTTAATGATCCTGCTAAGTCTGAAGGGAACCCATCTAACAAGGAGCAAGGAGTGGTAGCAGCAAGGTTCTCCAGAGACCATATGTGATCATTTACTTTCCCTCATTATCTTTCAGCTTATCTTACATAACGGAAATGGATAAAGTGAACACTGTGTCCTCATTAGTTGGCTCAACACAAAAATATTGTGTTTTAAAGAGAAACATAATATTATTATTATATTATAATATTATAGTTTTTGTAATACAAATGTAAGGTGTTTTTTTTTTTTACAGTGAGCACCCACACACGCATAGCCACATAGACGGACTGTACTGTATTAAGATCCTTCATAATTTATCTGTACCAGCAAATACAAAGAAGTGTTACAGAATCAGAATCAGAATCAGAAAGGTTTTGCATAGGTTTTCACCTAGGATTTTTTTTGTGGGACGTTGGTGCAAACAATAAACATACACAATAAACAATACACATATTTAGTTATTATACACATTATAAGTTATTAAACATAGAAAAACTAAATATAAAATATATATAAAAAATGTGCAGAATATTTTAAATGGAAAAATGAAAAATAAAAGAGCTGTTCAGTCTATGCAGGAGAGTGCAATTAAGAGTTCAGGATTAGAGTCCGTGTTGGGGGGCTGGGGCCCCGGGCCTTATTGATGAGGCCAGCCGCAGGCAGGAAGAAGCTGCTCTGGTGGTGTGAGGTTTTGGTCCTGATGGACCGCAGCCTTCTGCCGGAGGGGAGTGCCACAAAGACTTTGTGACCAGGGTGGGAGGGGTCGGCCATGATCTTCCCCGCACGCCTCAGGGTCCTGGATCTATACAGGTCCTGGAGAGATGGCAAATTGCAGCCAATCACCTTACATCAGAATTGTAAGAGTAACTGTTTGTTTCTTTATGCCTATTACAACAGTAACAGTCTCTGCCTGGGAATCGGAGCCTGATTTGAAATCATGGCAGAAGCATCAGGTCCATCCTGCTGCTCCCATAGAGAGAAAGGTCCCTCTATCTTTTTCTCTATATTTAAGTTTCGCTCTTGAGCTGAAAACCTTGGTCTATTGCACCTCCTGTTGGAGGAAACCATAGGGTAAAGCTTTTAAAAAAAAAACTTAGCCGGCATACATAAAAGAATGGGCCAGTAGGCATATTGAACAATTACCTGTCTATAGTTATTAATAGTAATTGTTGTGTTTCATTGGTAGTAGCACAAAACAAACAAGGGCTGGATGAATTAACCAATGAAAGTGTTAACTTTCCCCTCAGAGAGCTATAAAACAGTTGGGATGAAGTTGAGACATATATGATCAATTCTTTCAAATCTAGAAAGAACTAAAAATATCCCCACTGATGACTTTCATTTGCCTGTTTATAAGGCATCTAGATACTCAGCATTATCATCACGCACACCTCAATGCTACAGATCCATGGTCATAGACCTTTATGCTCTTGTAATGTGACCTGATGTGCTATCAGGATGTTGATATCCATGGCACTGCAACCACCATGGGAAGGACTAAACATAATAAAGAATGACATCTGCAGGGTAAAGACAACCTTCAGATACAATGATAGTTTCAGCCCTTGGCATTCTTTAGAAAATACACATTCAAGATCCTGATTGAAACTGACTGTGCCCCAAACCAAATCACAGAGGAGTTATCTCAATGTCCGGGCTATACATCAATAATAACTAGTCTGTTGTTCACTGTGTGCCAGCATTTATATCTTATCTGTCAATTTGCGTAGGCGATGTGTTTTTTTTACACTCTTTCTCTCTGTCTCTCTCTCTTTCTTTCTGTCTCATGTCTTCTGTGCCATGTGTGTCCGAATAGTGTGAACAGGTAGGTGGTAAAACCTGCTAGGCTCTGCCTGCTGCACCTCCACCGGTGCCCATTGAGCTAGCTGCGGGGTCATCACCTTTCACAGATGTTTCGCCCCTTATCCCGGAACATCTCCTGGTGGCGGGTCAGTGAACAGGGACGTCTCCCAGTCACCCCCCGCAGCTAGCCTTCCTCAGGAGTTGCTCGCTCCCCATATCTTGTTCCGCCTCATTAACCAAAGCAAAAAACTTGACTTATCTGCTTCCTCAGACAACTCTCTCGTGGCTTTGTGTAGCTCCTTGCCCCTCAGCCCTAGCTCTTTAAGTAGGCGAGTCATTGAGCTTCCCACAAACCCCCATGTGCCACCCTCCATTGGAGAGAGTCGTGTACTCCAACCGCTCTCCCTGCATTCCGCAACCAGGTCAGAGTACTTTTCCCTCTTCCTTTCGTGTGCTGCCTCCATCCCCTCCTCCCATGGCAGTGCAGCTCCACAAGCAGCGCAGATCTCTCCGTCTTGGCCATCAGCACCACTTCTGGCCTCAGTGTGGTGCTGCAGATCTCCCCTGGGAAGTGGAGCTGCCTGCCCAAGTCCACCTCCAATCTCCATTCCACTCCTGGCAACAAAAGGGTGGATGCTGGTCTCCTTCTAACAGTGTCCCCCTTTTCCCCTTCCCTAAGGAAATGTGTCCACTGCTGGCTCCCAGGCTGCCTCCCAATGCTTGCCTCTTGCCTTCTCCTCTCCACCACCTCTGGCAGTTTCCTCAGCTCCTGGTCGTGCCGCCATCCATATCTGCCCTGGGATAGCGCGGTCTTGCATCCTGACAGAGTGTGTTGTAGGGAAGAATTGATGGTCCCACAGAGGTCACAGGCCTGCTCCGTGCCCAGCCACTGTTGGAGGTTTCGGGGGGAGCGCAGAGTGTCGTAGGTTGCCCTGATGAGGAAACTGAGTCGAGCCTGTGGCAGTTTCCAGAAGTCTGCCCAGCTCACCACCCGACCCGCAACCCCCTCCCACGTCGTCCAGCGTCCCTGCGCCACTGCCTTGACCCTGTACTCTTCCTCTGCCATCTTTGTCACCTCCGAAACAACAAGATCCTTCCTCTCCTTCATGCTAGCTCTGGACCACAGAATAGAAGGATCTTCACACCCAAGGCCAGCGCGCCCCGTCTGGACTCTGCCCACCATCTCCTGTTGCTGCAGCCTGCCCACTGCCTTCTGCACCTCCTCCTCGGCCCTCCACTTCCTCCCAGTCAACACCCGGGCTTCCATGTCCCTCACTGTCTCATCTGTAGAGTCCCTCAGCTCCATCACCAGCCTTGCCTTCTCCTGCCTGTAACCTATGGTGATAGATTTCAGGGGAAGCTGAAGTGTATTCTTTCCATACAGGCTGGCCGTTGAGTGGACCCTTGGGAGCCCTAGCCATTTGAGGATGAACGAGCTGGTCTTTGCATCCATCTTGCTCACGGCTGACGAAGTGACTTCGCACAGCTTCAGCGGCCACATTACCCTTGGGTACAGTGTGAAGTTGAAACACCACACCTTGTAATTTCCAGGTAACTGGCTTGAGTCGATTTTGACCAGGCCTGCTGAGAGCTGCTGTCAACTGCTGCTGTGCCATTACAGGTGATCAACTGAGAGATCGGGTACAGACAAACTCTTTATTTTCTAGAACAGAAAATTGCATTAAATGTTCTGAATACCACAAAGAAAAACCCCTCACATCCCCACCCTAAAAATCCTATTCCTGTTTAACAAGTGACTCAGACTCAGAGCCCAAGTCCTGGGGAGCCTGTTTTGAGATGTATGACTTTGCAAACCGGTTCTCCTACCAATTAGCAATTCACTTGCGGACAAGACACACACGTATTTCAACAAACTTCACTTATCATGACGTGTTAAATGTAACCCAATGAATAGATTGCAGCAACTGGATATGCGATGCCTTTTAAAGCAATAGTAAATACATAAATAGGCTATGTCTATAGAGTAAATCATTAGGGCCGTTACATAAATCCTGAAATACATGATTAAATGAGGCACTAAATATGTAAATGAATAAATACTTGTATTTTATCCTCGTCTTTAAGTCCAGTGAAGAGTTAAGGCAGGAGGTACATTGAATGACAAACAATCCTTTGTCAAATGCATTCCGTAGCGTTTCTACAGTAGATGGCAGACATCGGGATTCGCCGAAGATGCGCAAACTCTGTTTTTAAAGCAACTGCTCTACGGACCAATGGCAGTGGCCGCGGCAGACAAGGCGGAAATACAGGAACTGAAGTGGATGAATGTGGCTAGCGAGAAGGGGATGATTGTAAAGGTGCATAGTAACAGACTTAGCTACTAGGGTAGGCAACTAGGTTTATTTTGACACAGCATTTCACATTCTTACGTTCTCAACAATGTCCTCAAAGTCAGGGTCTCTGTCTTTTCATAGTTTGACTTCGACTGCAGCAGTATAGGGTCCAGCTGTATTAAAGTGGGAGTGGGGACTGTGTTGAAGCAAGTCTTCTCCGATTTATTGCTAGCTGACCAGTGTAACATTATTGGAGGACTTGGTATTTGTTAGCTAGCTAGTTCAGCGCACTGAAACGTCAATGCCAACATGGCAGGGAGCAGCCAAGGCCCGGGCTCTGGAGTTGGTGAAGAGAAGAGTTCTCGCAGTAAACAAAATGAAGGTAAAACTGGAACACTGGAACAGTAGAGTCTGCGAACCTGTAACGTTATTATGTTGTTTACCTCACACTTGTTAAAGTTAGTGACCATAACGTTATCACTTATCTGCTTCCCTGCTAGCTAGCCGTCTGACATTAGGCAGCTAATGTTCACTAAAGAGGACCACAATAGCTCCAGTAATTCGGACAACAAATATTATAGATCCAATGGCGTGTGATGTGTTACGTCTCCTCGCTAGGTCGCTACACTTCGACTTAAATCTTAACTCTCAACAGTGAACTTTAGATAGCATAAGTTACCAGATGCGGAAACACGGCTAGCCTGTTAGGCACAGAACCCTCTGCTATTAATGTTATCTGCCCAATTTTGAATTACACTTGAAGTCTAATGCTACTATAGCCTATTAGTAGTGCCTGCTGGATTGTGTTGTCATTGATCGTCGTGTGGAATGGATAACGTTGTACAAATGTACCTGTCATAAGCTAATGTTAGCTAGTAAACTGGCTAAATAGCAAGCTAAATTAACAGAAGTTAGCGCAGACCTTAAAACCATTAGCTAAAATCGGTAAGTAAAACAGAATGTGCTTCGTTCTTCATGTAAATTTAAGTCAGAATATATTTTCAGTGCCTTATCTAGCTCATTAGATATTCAGAAGGACTCCCATTGGATTCTCAGTAAGGTCTTATAAAGGGATGGGTATCCTGAACTGCAGTGTCCTCTGTGCACAGCTAGTCGTTTCTACAGGTGAACAATGACCGAAGGTAATTATGCTTTTTGACAGATTCATTGATCATACAACCCATCATATACATTAACTTTGTGGGTTGGGTAAACGACAAGCAAATTAGACGAGTTTTCAGATATATTACCCTACGTTTAGTATGTGTTTTTTTCACGATATAATGCTATTTGCATTTGTTTTTACAAGATAAAATTATTATTTATATTTGTTTCATTTAAGTAGATTGCAGAGTACCTGAGCTTTTACGACTAGGTGTAACCACTTCTGGTTTCAAACTGTCAGTATTCCTTGGACTCCACCTTTCTTTGCCTTAACCTTTATTTGCTTACTTCGAGAACACTTTCCTTATTCAGAGTGTACTAAAAGGATGTCTTTGTATAACGTCAGCCTTTTGCTGTTTACCTAGGCTTGCAAACGGCTTGCTCTTGTGCATTGAGTTTTTGACTAGTGATTTACCTTGAAGTGTTGGATAATAATATATATATATATATTATGTTTCTTTTTCATACAAAGTGAATATTGGTACAGAATCACATAGCGATACAATTTGCAGTATTCTTAAAGATCCGTGTCTAGAATCTTGTAAACAGAAATAACTGTGTCTACCTGTATCTGTGTGAAAGGAAGTCTCTTATAGCACAGACCGTCAATGACATAATAATTGATTTAACCTTTTCTTTTGTAATTTTGCCCTTCTAAACAGAGGTGAACAAGAAGTTGAAGTACATCAGTTTGGCTATCCTGGTGATCCAGAATGCCTCACTCATCCTCAGCATCCGATATGTCCGCACACTGCCTGGGGATCGCTTCTTTGCCACCTCAGCTGTTGTCATGGCAGAGATTCTCAAAGTCTGCACTTGTCTGCTTATCATATTGTTTCAGAAAAGGGGTAAGTCTCCTTGATTGCCGTGTTTAGAGGTTGGATTGCAGACATGTTTGAATTGTAAGTTTACCCTCAGCTCTGAGCCTAACCCCACCCACTGCATAATTTTTTTAAACACTTAGAAGCAGGCAAGGGGTTGAGAAGGAGGGTGGGGAGGAGCTGAGAGTTTAATAGAGTGTGTAAATACCAGGATATAGAGAAGTCCTAAATGGTTGACGCTACGTCATCATTGGCCTTGCAAGGTACAGGATGAGTGGTGGTGTGTTTAGCCATTTTCATCCCATAAAATGCAGATTGTTTTGTTGTATTCATATGACCCATTATCACGATGAGAACATTTAGCAGACAGACTGCTATTGTCTTGTTCTCCACACACATGCAAAGTGATGGTGGGGGTATACCGTTAAGTATGCATCCTCAACAGCTGGATAATGACCAGCCTGATTTCAAAACCACCTTGTAATGTCATTTTCGTTTCTTTTCATGGCACTTTGGGGTAGGCTATTTGTAACCCTTTTCTGAAGTCCTTGAAAACGTTTTACTGTGTATTTTGTGTGGAAGCGAGTTTTCTAGCGTCTCAGTGGAAGAGATATATGAGACCAATTTCTTAGTTACAATGCGTTCTGCAGCCAAGCGATCTCTGAATCGCCAGAGCCTAAGATTAACTAAATAGTACAGGTGTTCATCAGCCCTTTGGGCCAGACATAAGGCATGCTTGTTCAACTTCCCCCACGGTGTTCGTACACCGAATTGTATTCAAACCGTGCGGGGGAGACCCCAGATCTCTCCCTAGGCAGAGCGGTGGCAGATTTAGGTTATAACTATTGAATACTGAGCGGGCCAGCAGCAGTTGCCAGCAAGCTAGCGCTGATTGGCTAGTCAGTAGAGGATACAATGTGTTGATTGGCGCTTTAGAAAATCTGCCAAAAGCTCTGATTGGCTCTTTAGAAAGGCAGTAAAGACAGTGCCAAAAAGATTTTGTAATTCGTAACAGAAATCCGTATCCCTATCCGTAATGCGTAACTGAAATCCGTATCTGCAAATAGATTTTGAAAGTGAAGATAGTTTTTAAAAGTGTAAATAGTTTTTGAAAGTGTAGATAGTTTTTGAAAGTGTAGATACATTTCGTATTTGAAATCTGTATCTGTAAATACATTTTGGAAGTGAAGATAGGTTTTGAAAGTGTAGATGGTTTCACAGATACTAAATCTATGTTACATATACAAAATCTATATTACAGATTACAAAATATTTATGGCATTGATCTGATTCCATACCATTCATGTGGTCCTCTTTTTCTATTTGTAGGTAACCTCAAGGAGTTTGGGGTTCTCCTGTATGACTCTGTAGTTCTTCAGTTCAGGGACACGCTAAAACTGGCTGTCCCATCCCTTATCTACACACTCCAGAACAACCTGCAATACGTGGCCATTTCAAACCTCCCAGCAGCAACATTCCAGGTGAGATGGATTTGCATAGCCATAATAACCTTAGTAGCCTGAAGGTAAAACACAACAGAAGAAGAAGACTTTACTGCCCTGCCCTTTGGCTTTCTCTCCGTCATGTTCTCCTTTCATCTTTGTTTATTGTTCCCTCTCTTATGAAAGCCAGACCTGTTGCCCCAGACTCTTGCGGAGTTGATTACTGTCAGTTCCAACTTAAGGTCACAAAGCAACCCCTACATTAATAGATGGCGCCGGTTGCCTTGTGTTCTGTATACACGATGATAAACTTTCAACTTCATGCCTGATTCCGACATCTTGGTGCTTTCCTCTGCTGATAACGTTTATGTGCCTGCTTTCTTCTCTCACACTTCACACTTCTCATCCACTCTTTCTTTTTTTTCTTTCTTTTCTCACTCCTCATTTCTGTGTCTCTGTTTTCTTTCTCTCTGCCCTCCGTCTCCAGGTGACGTATCAGCTGAAGATCCTGACCACGGCCCTCTTCTCCGTGCTGATGTTGCGGAAAAGCCTGTCACGTGTGCAGTGGGTTTCCCTGCTGTTGCTGTTCGCCGGCGTGGCCATCGTCCAGGTGCAACAGGAGGTCGGCAAGCAGAAGGAGACCACGGTGGCCGACCCCAGCCAGAGCTACTCCAAGGGCCTGGTGGCAGTGGTGGTGTCATGCCTGTCGTCGGGCTTCGCCGGGGTCTACTTTGAGAAGATCCTGAAGGGCAGCTCGGCGTCGGTGTGGCTGCGGAACGTGCAGCTGGGCATCTTCGGCATGGTGCTGGGCCTGCTGGGCATGTGGTGGAACGACGGCGCAGCCATCGCCGAGAAGGGCTTCCAATTCGGCTACACATCCATGGTGTGGGGAGTGATCCTCAATCAGGCGTTTGGCGGCCTCCTGGTGGCCGTTGTGGTGAAGTACGCCGACAACATCTTGAAGGGCTTTGCCACCTCCTTTTCAATCGTGGTTTCCACCGTCATGTCCGTCTACCTCTTCGGCTTCCACGTCGACCTGGTCTTCACCCTGGGCGCGGGGATGGTCATTGGGGCCGTGTACATGTACAGTCTGCCCAGGTCGAGCGCCGCCGCCGCCGCCGCAGCATCATCCTCGTCCCCTGCGCTTTCCGCCGTGAGCCACAGGAGCGGCAGCCCAGGAGGAGACTCAGAGCTGGAGGCTTTCCTTTCAAAGTCAGTTGTGTTGAAATGATTCCTCTTTTAAAGCCTTCTTCATCCATCCTTCCCCTCTCGTAACAACTTCTCACTGCTCACTGGATCTTCTAATTTCTTCATGACCTGTTCTTTCCTGTCAACTTTTTTTTGTCTTTTTTAAAAATCTCTTAACTCTTAACACTTCTCAGTGTTTTTGACTGAGGGAACGTCAGAGATGGGCATGAAACCATGACCATGTTGATGTACTCTGTTATAAAAGACACATCCTGCTCTTTCTCAGGCCACATAACACAATGGGGCTACCTGGCACCTATGTTTCAGCTTTTGTTTACTGTGTCTTTTCTATTTTTTGTTTTTTGAAAAGCACAAGGTACAAAACATGCATTTGGCTCTGTCTAACATACTAATGATGCATTCGGTCATGCCACCACTAAGAAAATTATGGTCTTGTGGCTTAATGCTTATGTCACACTATTGGGTGACTTTTGTTTGTTGTTTTTATTTTTTGTACCATACTCACAGCCTCCCTGTTTGCCTTAAAGTTTATTATTTTCCATATCAGTGGTATGCCTTATCACATGTGAAAAAAGGGTTAGTGGTATGATCATGTCCGATAATGCTATAGATTTTAAACTTGGCTGATGCCCAGAGAAGGCATATAGCTAAATCGTATATTTGCCACACACATTGTCTGTATAAAATTGGAATAATCAGCTTTCACTTCAATATTGCTCTCTTTCACAAGCTATTCAGCCATCACAACAAACAAAGCACTATCTTTTCATTTGTTTGTATTATTATTTCCAAAATCTTTTAAATCATATTTATATTTATATCCACTGGCAATATATTTCTATGTCAAAAAAGAACTTATGGTATAAATAAGTTTATACCACTGTGAATTTGTCTAGGGTTTACTGGAAAGAAGTGGATATTCATTTAAAAAAAATGTATATAATTAAAATGTAAAGAATTCAGATTCACTATTCTGTGTAAATGTACAGGAAGATGGACCATATATCAGAGATATATTATGTTTGAGTTTACAACCAGCTGACAAGTTCATGTGATTGCCAATGCAATGTCTTCGAAGTAATATTCACTACAGAAGCTGTGTGGAAATAACCAGCAAATTATACCATGGCACATACTCATTAGATTCTGATACTGCAGGAAGATCATGTGTAGATTTGGGTCCACTGTACCAATGTATTGGTGGTTTAGTGGACCCAAATCCAGAGTCACTGAACCACCAAAAACATAACCAACAAAGGCCCAGATTGTAGCTTATATTCAGTGCAAGTGCCCTGACATTGCAGTGGTAAGGACTATTGCAGAACATTCACATATTATGCTGCAGAGAACCTGTTACCTACACAGAATGCTTTTTTTCTTTTCTGATTACCAGGAGTTAGAGCTTGTCTTTGAGGTTGGGATGATTTAGAAACATTACTATCCATCCAAACGGCACCTTATAACTGATTGGGAGAGAAGACGGAGCGCTTTTCTGCTTCACCTAAGTTCACAAATGGACATGCTGTGCCTTCTCTTGATCCACATGTAAAATGGACTGTGCTGAACTTTAATGTCAATAAGAGCTTTTCTAAAAACAAATGTGTATAGTATTGAAATATTATTTCTCTGAGGAGGTTTAATTTTGAGGTGTTTATCTATATTTATGTGGGTTTTTCTTTTCGTGTTTGGGTATTTTTTCTGTTATGGTCATACCAAAAGTGGTCTCATGTTAGATGACTTTAAAAGACATCAGCTGAGACTCAATGAATGTTAATGGACATCCATGAAGTGAAATCAAAAAGTTCTATACTCTCTTGTCTCATGGCAACCACAGGCTTGCTGGGTGGGGGTTTTTATAAGCGGTTTTATGGTAGGGGGATGTTAAGTGTCATAATCACAAGTGGTGTTGAGTACGCCTCAGTGGGACATTACATTTATATTCTTTACATGGTGATTACTGTGGCGTCACTGGGTGAATTAAACTCTTTTTTTTTTGAATGACTGGATCAAGGGAGTCTGGTCTTGATAAATGTCGATGTCTGCAGGCAGCTCTGATTTCATGTGTCATTCTTCACTACTTGTTGGAGTCGTGATTAGGCACTGATGTGACATCAGCAAAGGTGCTGACATGTTGTCTGGCGTCAACTTGTATGTTTCGATGTTACCTTTCGTGTCTGGCCTGATCTTATCAAAGCGATTTATTATCATGAACAGCTAATCTGTCAGTCTCATAAAAGTATTTGCAGTCATATCATATCTGCACTGTAGAGTTTTGCTACTTTGTAAAAACATTATTAGGACCCGTGCTACCTTGACACAAATCATCTGGTTTTGAAATGCATACATGAACTCACTTTACCAGCCAATGGCTGGCTGTGTTCTCATTATTGCCTCTTTCTTGAGGTAAACAATACATTACAGCAATTAGTGAACATTTTCTTATTTCTAATCAGCATCAAATTTGACTTGTAAATATACTGATTCCATATTTTTTCATGCTTTAAATACAAAAAAAATAAAACATTTGAAACTGTTTTACATGATATATGCTGTAAAGGTACAGCCTGGTCAAATGGAAAATAAAATAAATCAAGAATTGGATTATTACTTTCTTGGTGTGTATGTTGAAGATTTTTTTTAAAGACTTTTCTGTTGGCTAATCATTAATAATGCTTAATGATTAAAATGCATAAATATATAATAATTGAATACATTGAATGGAAGAAATGTATATATCAGAATCCAATGAATGAAGTCTCCAAGAAGGTTTAATGCAAAGCCATTACCTGCAGGCTACCAAGAGGCCATTAAATCTTCTGTCAAATTCTGGGATTTACCATCCTTCTTCCTAGTTCTAGTGTCTTGAGTGGCATTGAGTGTCTCATAGTTTCCGGCAGTGTTATCACTAACAAGGAAGTGAATGGATCCTATTCCTGGCAGGGACAATACATTATGCTGATAGTGATGGTGGGGTGATTTATAACTGTTGTATAAAAAAAAATAACAATAATGTGTTGTGGGTCCCCAGTCTTTATTGAGCCACTTTATCCACCACTATAAATCAGGCAAAATTAAGGCTTTACTACACCCATGTCAAAGGCAGCCTAATGCATATATAAAATGGTGTGCAGCTCACCCCTATAACTGATGTGTTGCTTGTGATTATAAAGGGGTTTCTCTGACTCACTGCTATGCTTTCTTCTCTTTTTTGGTTTTCTAGGAATTCTGGGAAGGAAAAGGGAAGCTGAGACCATCACAGTCCTGCTGCAGTGATATAATAAAGGTTGTGAAAGAGCCCTGCCAAATCAAAACTGAGACATGGATACATGATGGTTCAAGTGCCTTCTGTTATTTGTGAGTTGTAGCAGTTAATGCATTTCTATATGTCTGTACTATCCACTGATCTTTAATACAATGTTTTATTAGAGATCAGTGGACCCATCTTATTGTTTGTCATGAATTGAAACCTGTAGTATTGACACACACTATGGACTTTGATCATGTAACTTATCCAATTGGTAACATTTAATGGTTAAATTGCTTTATGGCATTCCATGATATATGACACTACCAGTTTGTAATAGATTATTATGGTTTGCATTTCTTTTATACCTCATTCAAAAAGTAAGTATTTATGTTGAGCTGTCTGCTCACATCTAACTGTAATGTAAAATATGAACAAGCACTCTTTACACATTCATTTAGGTGTCTTTAGAATCTACATTCTCAAACAATGTATTTCTTTTAGTGATGCACTCTAATACTAAGAACCATTGGACAGAGAACCATATATAGAACCATATTTCTGCTTTCAGAAGGACTGCCTGAATGGTGTGTGTGAATTTGTCATGCGACTGATGATCAAATTGATGGGTGGCTCGATCTGTTACACATTGGTGCCCCCTTTTGGCGCTAATACATACCTTCAGTTAAAAACATCATGGCAAAAGTGGGTAATGTTTTTTTTTTTTTAAGACATTTTAGTTCTGCTTCAACTATTTCACAGCAACGCAGTGCATATGCTTTCTATGCAATATATTAAAATAACAAGTAAGAAATAGCAATTATTGAATTGAACTGTGACAAGTATAAATGATGTATATGACTGGTGCTACAAATAACAAAGCTGATTGAATATACTGGAATGCTCCATTTGCCCGCATTTTATATTACAAGATTATTTTTGTGCACAAGCTGATGGGTTGTTTCATATTGCCATTGACACAAATAAAGATCACTTCATTGTGATGGATTGAAGTGGGTATGAATTATTTTGTTAGTGTTTCAGTTTGTCAATTACAATTTCTCCTCTTCTGTAGTTATGCGTCATCACAGTACACGTTTAGGATGAGGTGGCGTTGCTTGGCGTGTGCTTGTGAAACATTCTGTATCTGCTTTTCTTGAAATTTCAGTGTAAAGGCCTTGAGGGGTGGTCAACAGTCCCTCACTGAGCAGTATTATGTACTAGGCATGAAATGCAATTATGCATCAATCACTATGTGGACTGTATTTCATTTAGTCATGTTGTTTATTCACTCAAATGACACTCTCCACAGTCAAACTATCATTTTATGTTACACGTAAGGTATAAATTGACGCTCTCAGACTCTTATTGTGATAATGAATGTCTTAGGAAGTAAATTAAACCGGAAGCTCCATCGTGGCTTATTGCCGGTACTTCATTTACCGGAAGTATTACACCAAACCCAGTGAAACAGCATTAGAAAACTCAAGTTCTTATTGGGGGCAGAAGTCTGTGTCTACGCCTATTTCTCTCATTGAGGTCTTGTAAGTGTGTAATGCTTCTTTTATTTTAAATCGTTAATGCAGGATATATTATTAGTATAAAACAACCAGTTTTTTGTCTGAACATGTTCAATAGTTAAAGCCAACTAACTCGATATGACGTTAGCGTAGGCCAGTATGTGGACCAGGTAAAGGTAACTAAGATGTATAACCTAGATGTGTTTCCTATATGGAGTCTAAATTTAGGATTTAGAAAAAACTCGCAAGACTTGTGGAACTCTTGCCTTAACATTACATACTAGTGCAATACATGCTAGCTATTAGCTAACATGCATTCCTCGTGACGCATCCAGTTGTGCTGTTGGCCTGTACCAAGCCCACAGGGCTGTCTGTTGAATACTTAGCAATGGTTTACTTAGCTGTCAGGTAAAGCTGATCGTGAATGCCCACCTGACGACAGAAAATCTAGCTAATGGTTAACTCGAGGTATAGTTCAGGTTAAATACTCAAGGTATGCAACTTCACAATGTTATAACGTTGCCATGGCTACTTTATTTTTTTTCTATCTATCTCTTTTAACCTTAACGCTGAACTATCAACATTGTGTTACTGGAAACGGCTCCCAGTCAAATTAGGTCGGAGTGCAGTGGTGTCTTCGATGACAAGAGATGGTGCTGTTGCTCTTCTGCTAGGTGCAGCTGCAGTGTTGCTATGGTGTCTACCTTCAGCAGCTAAACAATATTTCACACCCTCGAACGTGAAATGTGACGTCCGTGTAAACATTCCACAACACTGTACTCAGAATAGCCTTGTTTGTCAACACTAGGACAGCCTCTCAATGAGCCTTTCCTGGCTTCGAATGAACTGACAGTACTAGAGCACGTTGTTTAATCTGTCTGATGCATAAGAATGCAAGTGATGTTCTCCTCTTGTTAAAATGGATGTAACGCACTGTTGCACCAACTGTTTCAGGTTTTTTTTTGGTAATTGTTTTAAATGTATTTCCCCTTTGATATTTCAGAATCTCCACAGACAGCCATGAGTCTGCAGTGGACGGCCGTGGCGACGTTCTTATATGCGGAGGTGTTCGCTGTGCTACTGCTGTGTGTGCCCTTTATCTCCCCCAAAAGGTTGGTTTCTGCACAATTTAAAAACAAAACTTTCAAAAGTGGAATATTTGTCTGAGGGGAATAAGTTGAGTAATATGTTGAAATCAAGACAAATGGCAAGATTCCACTACCCTGTTCTTGTTTGGCAATCACTGACCTTTTGGAGTCCTCATGGATTTCATTAACTGAGCAGTGTTTTGGACAGTCATACTTAATCTGATGCATTTCTCAATCAGTGCACCACTCTTCCCGCTCTTGATAAGCTGAGCACACAGATTCGGCAAATCAATAACTTTGGTTTGTTAATGGTGCTTTTATTTCAGGAGTTCAGTCTGTTGCGTTAGAACAGGGACCCAATGCAATGCCGTGGATCACCTGTGGCATGTCTAAGGATCCTAAAACAGTTTAATATGTACTAGGTCAAATGTTACATCATGGCCTTCTCCAGAATCCATCAGAAAAACTTAAAAACAAGGCAGGCAGGAGGATGTGCCTAATCCACTTTGACTCATTCATTCACGCTTTGCATGTAGTGGCAACAGAAATAGAGAAGCTGTAATTTATTTACCACTGGAAAGACTCATGACCACTCAACTGATTTAGAGGTCGCTAGGATATCTAACATTGAAACATCAGTTCCCAGAACTGAAAACAAGCTTAATGTCAGATGTTGGTGTTGACTCATTTAGCAACCTAGTGGTGTTTTTTTTTATTTATTTTTTTTAGAGTAATTAATTGGGACTTGTAAACATGTTTTTCTCTCTAGGGTTGTGAGAGCAGCATTAACTTTCAGATCAACTGTTGTACATTCATCTTTGTCTGTGAACATATGGTTATTCTAGCATGTTGTTGTTTTTTTTCCCTCAGATGGAACAGATTCTTTAAGTCCCGTTTTGTTCAAACGGTTACTTATTATGGAAACACTGCCTTTATGGTGGCAATTGCCATCCTGGTCTTTCTTCTCATTGGTGAGTGTTAAGCTCCCAGACTTTCAATTCAGTTAAATTCAATTCCATTCATATTGCGCCAGAAACAATTGAAATTGTCTCAAGGCACTTTAGAGTCCAGAGTCTAAACCCTCAGAACAAGCACTAAAGCAACTTCACTGTTCTATATGTTTCTTTGGTCTCCCACACCTGGCTGTCTTTAGTTAAATGATAAAAGTCTAATTACCCTGAATCATCACCACATTCATTCATCTCTCTCTGTGTGTGTGTGTGTGTGTGTGTGTGTGTGTGTGTGTGTGTGTGTGTGTGTGTGTGTGTGTGTGTGTGTGTGTGTGTGTGTGTGTGTGTGTGTGTGTGTGTGTGTGTGTGTGTGTGTGTAGATGCCTTCCGAGAGGTGCGGAAGTACAGTGTGCAGGACACAGTTGACCTGACTAACAACCCGGTGGCGGTCGAGCACATCCACATGAAGCTGTTCAGGGCCCAGAGGAACGAGTACATTGCTGGCTTTGCCCTGCTGCTCTGTCTGTGAGTGGTCACAAGCACACAAGTGGGAGGGGGGAGGAGGGGGGCCTGGGATAAAGATAAGGGCCACTATATTGTAGTTTACACACACACACGCTTTCAAACACACACACACACACGTGCACACACACACACACACACACACACACACACACACACACACACACACACACACACACACACACACACACACACACACACACACACACACACACACACACACACACGTGCGCACATGTTTCTTTGCCCTGAGCTGTTCTCTAACAGGCAGTGGGGCTCAGTGGTATGTGATGTAAGAGTCTGTGTCCATGCTGGCGCCCCCTGTGCTGTGCTCATATGGATTGCAGCTCCACACAGGATCCTCGGGCCAAACACCATGTGCTTAGACGACTACGTCTGTGAATCAGCCCTCGAAAGCCCCTGATTTGACCGTTTTTTTTAATGTTGCATAATCTTTTTAAAGAATTGGCTGGCTGACTCATGACTCACTGCTTTCGTGGTCTCTTCCTCACGGGCAGTTTTGAGTTGGAAAGCTTGATGCGGGCCAGAGTTGTCAGTCATGTGTGTCTTACGGGACCTGTTTCTGCTTTGTGTTGATATGTAGTCAGAACAACAGTGAAAACATACAATAACATGCCCCGCAGCTGAGTACTTTCAATTGGTGAACCCTGACTGAAATTGATGGAAAAACCATCAACTAAGCATGAGACTAGCTACCTACCAAAGTCAAAACTACCAATTACAATGACACCAACTCTTCCATATACTGTATGCTTTAGCTATTAATGCTTTGTGAAAGGTTGCGGTTAAGGCTATATGCAATGACCTCTTCACATATGTAAAAATTGTACTGGCAGTTCATCATTCTTGATGTTGTAAAGAGTAAGGCCCTTGACGTATATGAGAGATGCCCTTGACATATATGAGAGATGCCCTTGACGTATATGAGTGATGCCCTTGACGTATATGAGTGATGCCCTTGACGTATATGAGAGATGACCTTGACGTACATGAGTGATGCCCTTGACGTATATGAGAGATGCCCTTGACGTATGAGTTATGCCCTTGACGTATATGAGAGATGCCCTTGACGTAAATGAGTAATGCCCTTGACGTATATGAGTAATGCCCTATATTTACGCTGCAGACCAGACCAACATACAACTCATTCCATCCTGCCAATGGACAGATCGGGGTAATGACTGGAAGTTGGATTGATTTTAGACCGAGAGAAAAGGTCTCAGGCATGCTATTGATTGCTCTATGCTAGTCATTGAAGCCAGCGTGACAAATGCTATCCCTTCTGTGTGTTTTTTGCTATGCGTGCTCAAACATTTAGACAGAGCCGTACAACAAAAGCTGTCAGTCAGACTATTGATGAGTTCCTACATCAGAAAAATCTGCCCTAGTTACTTAACCATAAATAGATCAAAGCACACTAAGTGTGTTTGGGAAGTGAAGAGGAGGTTCTCTCTCTCTCTCTCGTGCACACTCTCGTGCTCTCTCTTGCCTTATTTTGTTGTCTCTCTCTCTCTCTCTCTCTCTCTCTCTCTCTCTCTCTCCTGGGACGGGAGCAGTGGAAGGAATGTTGACTGTTAAACACCAACTACAGATATTTTCCATTCACAAATCTCATCCGTCCGAGGTGCAAAGCCTCCAAGCCGGGGCAATTGGTTGGGGCGACGGTTGCCATCGCTCACCATTAGCCCTCCATCTCATTCATGCGTCCCGTCTGCATAGCTCTTCCATACAGGGGCCCACTCATATTCCTCTCAATGGTGTCCTAAAAATAGCACCTGTGAACCTAGGGGCTACTATATCTATTCGCGCTACTACTTCCCTCCCCTTGCCAGGTTTGGCCGTTTGGCACGCAGCAGACCCGGACAGCTGCGGCCTGTCAGAGAGGAGCATGTGATTAGGCACCTGGCGATGAACATTATATTTAGCCCGGAGTGGATGTCATTCCTTTTGGACTGTACAGCCAATAGGCTCCAGTTGCACAAGCACCCTAGCTGCACTGTCCAGGGCCTTTTTGACCCCACACGCATGCTACCGGGATGACTAACCTCGTCACATGCTGGGTGACTGATGATGCGGTGGCAAGACCCGGGGTGCATAGATGCTCAGTTACCTTACAAGTGGAAGACAGAGCAGCTAGACTAAACATATAGGAACATTTTCTGTGGTGTTAGGTGGCCTGTTATTGTGACAGTGACTTCAGAGCAGATATATGGCCCTTTTCTGCCACATATATTTCACCCGCATTCTTACAGTACGGAGGCTTGTCGGCTGTCCGCATTCCTTTAGTGTTTGCACACCATAGATGTGACCTTTATCTGGTTGTCAAAAGACGGTTAAGACATTTTACTGTAGTAGGATCAGCTGATTGGGGATAAGCTCATAGTATGCAAATAAGGTCAAGCATGTTTCAGTGGGTTGTAAGTAATGAGGTTGCGTGGTGACATAAGCAAAAGGCTCATGTTAGAAAAGATGTCTTGGCAAAAGAAGAATTTTGCAGTGTATCTGTGAATGATGTTCTGATCTAGTTGAAAAGAGCTTAAAAAAAAAAGAGAGAGAGAGAGAGCTTGGGCAGCCACTCAAGCCAAGCGGAAAATGGAACATCGATGTGAATGATAGAATGAAAAATGGCAAACTAAAGTAGTGCACCTGTGTTTCACCCCAGTGGGAGAGAAAAATCACAAACGTGCCGGGTGGGGGTGCAGCAATCTGAGGTTAACATTCAGCTAAGGTTATTTGACGAAAATAATTTGTTTACCAGCTAGAGAGATTCTTTTGATGACCTTATCCTTAAGTGGACGTAGTGTGTAGCACATACAGTAAACTGTATGAGTGCCTTGATAGTCTTTTAAGTATCTACCAGTGCATGACTAATGTGAGTTTATTATCTATGCTTGGTAGAGCTTGGCCCGAACATTGGTGTTGCTTGTACCGTACTGTATGTGTTCAACTACAGGAACACTAGAGCGTCTTCTTGTATCTATGTCATCCCAGCCGTTCTCAGATAACTGTTTGTGTGCGCACGTTTAATTTTTTTTTATCCCAGTGGAAATTAAGGCAAACTCCGTCAGCGCTCAGCATATTGTTAGCGGATGCTTTTATTTGAAGCACATTTCACGAACATACTGGTGATGTGTATTATACAGTAAAGATGGTGAAGTTAACAAATCCTGTGACCATGACCTTGGTGGTGGTAGCAGCAGCGCCCTGCTCTAGCAGTTTAGCCATTGGAAGGATGTATGATTTTGTCTGCATCTGTTGAGTGTTATTGATATGAAGGGATGTTTTGATGAGCCTTATCTGTATTCCCTGCTGCTGTTTAGGATTCTGAGGCGCCTAGCCACCCTCCTCTCCCAGCAGGCCTGTCTCATGGCTTCCAACGAGGCCTTCAAGAAGCAGGCGGAGGGCGCCAACGACGCCGCCAAGAGGTACATGGAGGAGAACGAGAAATTGCAGGAGGTGAGTTTAACGCAGCGTAACGCACGGCATGCCACCGGTGTGTGGCCAGACGCCAAACACGTCACACACACAACTGAGGGAGGGAAGGGATGGGGATGACGAACACACAAGAACAGCAAGCAGTTGGAGGTAGGGACTGTACAGATTGAGGAAGGTACACACTGTACACATGGGGGGGGGGGGGGGGGGACGAGAATATTGGCTAGACTTGTGGGTTCAGTTTACTCTGCAGGATGCTATGTCAATCTGAATCACTGGAGGGCGATGTTGCATACTAGGAACATTTGAATGTTCACAAAATGCAAATGCGAAGACTGAAAATTCGTCAGCTGCTGTTGAAAGAAGTACGGTTTGTCATATCATATTGCGATTATTGTGGGCAATATATCAACTGTACATAAGACAGGCATGTGAACTACACATTTCTTTTTTTATTGAACAGTGAATATGGTATAATTGGTATGATATTACCCAGTGCATAAAGATTAGACATGGAGCTGCTACTAGGATCTGAACTTTTCCCTGGACCCCTTTCATTATGGGCCTGTTTGTGATGGCTGATTCCTTTTGCCTACTCAGCCTTTTGCTTGCTGTGAACACTTGAACAGGCTATTATAAGAGTAGGCAACACACCTCATCTGTGCTCCAGCATTTAATAAGGACTGTTAACACATAGCCTGCCACTTTATATACGAATATTCTATTTAACCCTGACTTGTAGGTGCACTTTCAACTGGAGTTGCAGCTGAAATATAATGAAATATACTTGTTTGAATATAACGGGTAAAGGGTAACTTCATTATTACATTTAGACTAGGGAATAGATCTTACTTCATTAACAGTGAGTAATGGGTCAATTTCAGAGTAAATTATCATACTTGTTTTCATTTATTTAGCTGGACTATTGTAAATGTAATGATCTCACTCATATTAAATATGGACAAAATAGATATAGCCTAGCCATGGCAAGAAAACTGTCTCACTGTATTCAACTAATTTACTGCAATGTAAGCCTCCCTGGCCTTTTTGATGTTCAGGTTTATCTAAAGTCTTCATAGCCCTGAATTATTATAGTCCATGCCTCCGCCTCTGCCTCTGCTGAAAAAAAGGAGTACGTGAGCTATTGGTCATAAACTCTTGCTTTGCGTTGGCCAACGCTCACCTTTTAATGCAAATTTTCACAAAGTGTCAGCCAACATCTTAATCGCCGGTGTATTTTGTGTGTGTGTGTGTGTGTGTCTGTTACTGCTCGCTCATATGCCATTTTGTCAACCTTGGCTTTCCTTCATAACCCTTGTTAAATCTGAATAGTTTAAAACTCTGTTCTTAGTCCAGCCCTCTCGTCTGCACACCAGATCACCAGTCATGTGACCATACACTGCACACGCTCCAGTGCCTGAACAGAGACTCACTGGTCATCTCTTTATGATGGGGGTAGATCATGAGCAGACTGCACACAAAACAGCGAATAAGGTCGATTATTTGATTCAATCGCAGCCTTTTGCGGTTATGTAATTGTACAGGCTGACATTGGGACAAGAGAAACTGAGCAGCACTTATTCTTACGCATTGTCGATTGCACCACGAGGGTCAAATCTTTGCCCCGTGATCATATTTGCAATACAACATTTGTGCAAGCAACACTTACACGCCAAAATCTAAAGTGCTTGTTGGTATTCTGTCATCCTGCATTCCACCAGAAGTACTTGGAGGAACATGGGGTCTTGATTAACACGACGGCTGCATATAACTTAATATTTGCTGTGATCTGGCTCTGTAAAGCCACAATCTTCCTAGATTCTGAGAAATAAACATCAAAGTGTGTTCTCAGATATTCAGTGATACTGAGCATGTGGTCCCTAAGATTATCCTTTTTAAACATGCCTTCATTTCAGGCTTTCTCCTGGTAGAATGAACCATGGCCTCTCATGCGCTTTCAATGATCGTGATAGTATGCAGGAGGTCTGTCCTGATCCAATCTATTCAAGCAGATTAAGTGTGTTTACTCCTGATGTAAAGGTTTACCCTCTTCACGAGTTGGCTTGTGCTATGGGTTTTTCAGTGCACAGTCCTACCATTACTTAAAAACATGAAACTGTATGCATGTGAACAGCTAGCTGATGAGTTGTGAGTTGAGTCCGGTAAAAGCTTGGTGCTGAATAGCCTCACTTCGACAACATGATCGATCCAACGCAATTGTGATGTAACAGGGGACATAAATTCTATAAGGGCTTCAACTGAGCCCCGCTGCGCATGACTATATTGTTATTATTATTATTAAGGGCACCAGGCAGCTGTCATTGATTTGATTGTCAAGCGCCATACTGTTTAGCCTGGGCATGCCGTGTGCTACTCTTGCCCTGACACCCTCTACCCTTCCACCCCCGCGCATTCATAACTGAGAACATTGATCTCCTAGATTGCGTCTGGGGCCCAGAAGGTCGTCGCCAGCAACCACGTGAGGTGCCCACATGTCGCAATTACTCATGTCTGCCGGGCTTGTATAATACAGAACAGCGCCATAAACCAGTGGGCAACATGATCTCTCGCAGTGACAGAAGGAGGCCGTGAAATCTTATTTCAGTTACATTGAGGAGGAGCGAGTTCTCTAAAATGGTAGGGGTTGGGGGGAGGTGAGGCGAAAGAATTTACAGCTGAAAAGAGAAACTGATATGTGTAGTCTTTTTTTCGATTGCCTCGTGTGGCCAGCCTGGGTCTGGTTGATGTGACCTGCCCTTTAAGACTGCTTGTTTGCATTATAACGGCCCTGATGTTGATATCCTGGGATATGAGGCACACGGGACGGTGCAGTTCTAATCAACTCTGTTTCTCAACTTCTTGAATCATTCTGTGTGGACAAATTACTAGCTGTGCGGTCTTTGACCCCCATCACTACGTCAGACACTGTCCTACCATTATTGCAATTGATCCCGAGGAAGACAAATCATCTGTCTGATCAGGGTCAAACACATCACACGGGACACTTCATTCAATAATTCACAAAATATATTAAGAACTATTGAACACATACACAAACGTAGCGACTGAATCATGTTAACCAGACAGGAACACTGCAAAATACCAGCTCCCAATCCATAAATTGATCTAGTAGCCACTGTCAGTGGCCATAGTACATTGTTGTACTTCAACTAACTAATTTATGACTAATTTCGCAATTCCTAATAATTCCTGATCATTGCTTTTTATGGTCTTTGGTCGCAGCCAATACTCCTACCTGACATTGCATATTTGCAATTAGCATCTGTGTGGGTGTTGTACCCTTAGTACCTTTGCCATCAGGTTCATGGAACTGCTTTTCACTTGTCTGAACACACCTACAAAGGGCTCACTGGCAGAGATGCATACTTTGGACAGAAAGCCAGATTGAGATTGAGATTCCACAGGAGCCTTTGCCTTGCAATTTCATATTTTGCAAGAACCCTAATTATGAACAAATTCACACTTTCTTTGCAAAGCCATCGGGTAGAATCTCTCATGCAGCCATAGTGAAAATTTGAATATCTGTACGTTTATTTCACTGGCCTATGAAAGCCTATGAAACAAGAGGGTGATTCACTTGCACAAAGGTCATTGCACCATGAAAACAGACCAATAGAGAAACCATACACATACCAAGGAAAATAACTGAACAATTCACAGAGGAGGTAGCCTGACTCCCATTCTAAACGTGCATTGGTCTTCTGTTGTTTTAGGGCATCAGGGTTAGAGGGCAGCGTTTCATGTGGCGGAACTGTTATGCATGTTGTCCTTTATTTCAATGGCTGCGTTGTCCAGTCCAATAATATACAGTTAATATGCATTGATTGTTGGTCATGAACGTATTAGTCTTTTTTTTTTTTATCACTTTTTGCAATTGATTCCTTCTTATTACAGCATTCCCATCATATTTTACGTTTAAACTTCAACAAAGCCATTGCTTTTATTTAGTTTCTAGGTTAAGATGCAGGTTGAAATTGGCAGCAAGGAACATAAAAAAAACTGACCCAGATACAAAGCAAGTCTCTCGTTCCCCTCAGGGAGACCTTAACCTTATTCTGTTAAAAATGATTTGAACAGAGAACTCCTCTCATGTAAACCTCCAGCTAGAAAACTACTTATTTCTGGATTCGCCCAGACCAGCGAATTATGTCCTCAGGTAGGAACTTAACATATTGTCAGATTACTTTACAATCAAAGGCAGACATAGACATTGTCCTCAAAATCTTTAGGTTAGTGAAGTGTGTGTGTGTGTGTGTGTGTGTGTGTGTGTGTGTGTGTGTGTGTGTGTGTGTGTGTGTGTTCTTTGTCAGGACACTGTACTGATGGTGCAGATGGCACACTGACGTGCTTCGTTATCAGTTTGTTTTAAGTGGTTAATTTCACGATTGACCTCAGTGACATTGGTATCTTATGTTTTTCCACATGTATTAGGATATTTGAAGGTCACATGTAGTAAGATATTTGTAGGTCACGTTGATTTCGTACGCTTCAGTCAGGTTGCTTTTTGATTTTTTTTTTAGCTCCGTGTATCCGGGCACCAAAACACTATTCTTCGGCCTTTCTCCTGGCCTTTACGTGCCCTCGGGGTGAGCTGAAGTGGCCATTCCGCGACCTTCTCATTTTCCCTGCATCAAACTGGTCCAGGCTGGTTGTTGTTGATTGGCCAGAGGAATCTGTGTGCTCCTATCACAAGTTCTTGGAACGCCGGGAACCGTTTCCAAGAAGTAACGGCTCAAGGCTCTTTATATACTCCAGTTTTATTCATAATGACACCTGTAGTCAGGGTGTTTCCATGGTTTGCGTACACATTTAAAAAGCAAGCCATTTCAGTTGTGCCAAGCAAACTTTTAACAGTACACCGATTGTTTTTGTTGGCGTGGGTGCTGTTGCAATTCAGTAGGGCTAGAACAGGCATCACTCACCAAGATGATGTGTTTTGCTTCAAAGTGGTGAATAAGATTGTTTTGGTAAACTGCTGCCATATCTGCTGTCACAGTGGCTGATGGCCTTTCTAGATTTATTTGGGTTACACGCATCCATGTTAAGACGCAAACAGTTGAAAATGGAACTGGATTGGATTTCAATCATCCTATGATCACTCTACGTGTTTCAGTTTGGTATGCCACAGGGTACCCAAGGTCAACCTCCAGTGGACAAGTGTATTGGGGAACAGTCCGACACCCCTCAAAGCTTTCTGAGTAATTTAAATGTCGTCCTGATAGACAGCGAGTGAGAGCAGGATTAAGACCCCCCCCCCCCCCCCCCCCCCCTGTCAAGTATTAAACAATGAAGGATACTTTTGGGAAGTCAGACCCAGACTCTGAGGAGGATCCAGACTAAACCGGTGGAGGTACAGTTCAGAGGTGAGGTTCATGGCTTAACGTAAAGCCTGTACCGGAACCACAGATGGCCCGCTGCTTATCGCCAGCCGTTAAGCTAGGACATCTGCAGTCTCTCTCTCTCTCTCTCTCTCTCTCTCTATTTCTTTCTCTCTGTCTCTCTTTCTCCCGTCAACCATACCTGCGCGGCTTATTCAGACAGAGAGATGAGTTATAGTTACGCTAAACTCTATCCTTTATGATCAGGGAGCCTGAAGTGCAACCTGTTACTTAGCAAAGACAAAGTGCATAGTTCTTTTCCTGGATACGCCCAGAAACACATGCCGAGTCTCACATTTAAGCACTTGTATATATTTTCAGGTAACACATACATACTGTACACACACACACACAGTAGAACTGCAGACCACAGCAGTTTGTAATCACACGCACTCATGTGTCCTTTGACAGAAACTGAGGGATGCTGGCATTGAAATCCCCGAGGCGGGCTCCAAACCCGGAGTCAGCGTGCAGGAGCAGAACAAGACCCTGAAGGAGGAGGTGAAGAAGCTGAAGGATGAGCTTGATGGCTCCAAGAAAGGTACTGCAGTCTGGACTAGTAAGAGATCCAGGCAAAGCCCCCTGGCGTTGGTTCATAGGGTTTGTGTCCTTTTCCAAGTTGGGTGTCTTTCTTGTCAGGGATTACTTAATATGCATATACATATTTTTGTGTGCTCTATGATTTGCATTGTATAGCATACTACATATTTATTTAAATATTCTTTGTGTGTGTGTGTGTGTGTGTGTGTCTGTGTGTCCAGCCCTTCAGAAATCTGACAGTGATGTGAAGGCCATGAAGAAGCAAGCAGAGAACCTCACCGTTGAGTATGACCGTCTGTTAGAGGAGCATGGGAAGCTGCAGGTAGGTCCACTCAAGCGCTGAGTATTCATATGATATGATTCTCATTCACAAGCTAACCAGTCAATTTGATTAGTTTTGGGTTTGGAAGAATCATGATGTAAATTGCTCATAGGCATTCAGTTTCTTTCCCAGGAACATCACACACGTCGTTACACACACACACACATACACACACACACACACACACACACACTTCTCTGATGACGTGCGCACAGTGTTCTTCCTGATTTGTTACCCTTTCTTCCAGAACCGTAGCCCATGACAACCCATGGCTTCTTTGTTTAATCATTCTTAGACATAGTTCAGCCTCTACCCTTCCACATCCAACTGAGAATGCCCTTTCATGTCAGATGTATGGCTTGGTCAGGTTGATGGCCCATGTTTTTAAGAGAACTTTACACTAAAGTTTATTGCTTCTTGGAAAAAGCAGTTATAAGTTGCATGACATTCTTCCAGGTCGTCAGCAATGGAGCGGCACTACAGTAGTGCCCCCGTATCTGCGTTCTAAGACCTACCGCAAACCACTGAGTAGGGAGTAGTAGAAAGGAGCATATACCATATACGTATATATAAGTTGTTTTTCATTAAAACATTCCTATGATAAAGATTTGTAAAATACACACAGTAAGACCTCAAAGACAATAACTAATAATATAACCATTATAACAATATGCTATAATAAAGGTTATGTGAATGTGGCCTCTCTCTCGAATGAATAGGATTGTGACATTTTTGCTTAACTCTGACAACATTTCGTGTTCTGAGCAGAAGCATGTACTTGTTCACACACTCTAAAAGTAAGACGGCAGGCTAACAAATGTAAGCTACTTGTGTGCTACTTGTATTACATCTTTTTTTGTTTTAACAAAACATCTATAAGCTTTAGATAGTTTTGCCCATCACCATTGTCAGAAACAAGTATCGAGATGTAATCCAATGCAAACATAAATCGCGAAAATAGAAGTTATAAAAAAAGTGAAACATACAAAACGTAACTCGATATGTGAACATACTTCATTTTGTAGCAAAATGCAGTATTTAGTTCTGGCGACTCAGGTCTTTCAGCTGAACTCTGAGCTGGACAGAGGTCAGTCAGATGTGTTGGAGTCATAACTTGAGCAACTTCGATTTTTTAAATTTGTGAATGCCCCTGTAAAAGTGATCAGCCCACCCCACCCCCAGCTGCACAGTATTAGCCACCCACTGCAGTTTAAGTAACACACCTTAATATGGCTTTCCACAACTTGTAACGTGTGCTTCACTACACCTTAATATGGCTTTCCACAACTTGTAACGTGTGCTTCACTACACCTTAATATGGCTTTACACAACTTGTAACGTGTGCTTCGCTACACCTTAATATGGCTTTACACAACTTGCATACCATGATGTTTACGAGGAAGCGAGGGCCCCCATGCCAGCCATCTTCAGTACCAGCAGAAGAACTAGAGATGATAAATATTTTACTGCAACATAAGTCCACAGCTACATCATACGCTCATCACTAGGTTAAGTCCGAAGAGCAGCTGGGGCCTTCTTTATGTCTCTTTATCTGCCATCTAATCATCTCCTAAAAATACCTGATCTTTGAAACGGCCCCTTGCTGGTGAGGCCCGAGGAGCAGTAGTGACTCATCCAGTGCTCCAGCTCACCACCCCGCTGACCACAAACATGTCTCCGTGTTGCATGACTCATTTCAGCGTGATTGATGACCGAGCCTATAGGGTAGCATGTCCTCTTAGTAACAGAGGTGTGTACATGGCCGCATCCCCTGTGTGCACCTCTTCGTCTTGTGATTGCCACACAGTCTGAGGGGCCTCAGATATGAAGTTAACAGATGACAGGAAAGCTAGTGTGTCTGTGTGCACTGTCTCACGTGGGAAAGGGAACTGTGATTGCCAACACCCCTCGTTTCCTTGAACTTGATGCACCTGCTAGCAGACAACCTCTAAAATAGGACTTGATGACTTCCAAGGTCTTCTATGTATTTGTGCGTTCATATGCTTGTATGTCCCTCCGCTGAAGTCGAAGTGCAGATAAATCCGTGTTTGGTTTCAAGTTTTGGGGCTCTCTAATGATCCCAACTGTATGACGTTGCCACTGAGAAGCAGAAATACACATGACATTTAATTCCCTCTAAACACCTAGGGGTCGCGTTTCATTGGTCAGTTTACTGCAGTGCTTTGCCGTAACGCCAGCAACCCATAGCTTCCTGATTACTAAAGAGCTGACAGGACTCTGACACCGACCACAAAACAATATTCTTATGTAGTATTAGTCGAGTAAAAACACATATCACAAGTTTAAAAGGCCACACTGGGTACAAAACCAAACAACAATGTGTAGATTTGTGAGAATGTCGCAAATGTACCCACCAGCATTTTCTCATGTCTCTTAACTACAATTTTTATACCATGTCTTTTGTCCTGCAGGCGAGCAACGATTGCCAGGATAAAAAGTCCAATTGATCCGCTGAAGGTGTTTTCCTCCTGGTCACCTCACACACTTCCTCTTCCTCGCCCTTCTCTTCCTCCTCCACCTGCCTGCTCATGAAGGATGTGAGTGCTCTACACCGCTAGGTGGAAGCCCCGTCCATTCCTCTACCTGTCACACCTCCCCACCTGCACATATCTGGGAGATGCAGGCTAAATCCTCCATGGCCTGCTGGCTCAGTGGTTGTCTTTCGCTTTGCGTCTTTTGATTTGGTTTTGTGAAATACAGATAGTTCTTACACTTTGTTTTTATATTATAATTATATATACTTTTATTAGTATATAATATTGTTTGTTTAGTCATTTTTTTTCTATTATCACTTCTGAAGGTTTATAGGTATTGTTTTGGTTATTTTCTTCCCGTCACTGTATTGGTACGAATGCTTGTTCCACAGCCTTGTCACATGTGATGAGCGGTGTCGTACAGAAGGACCAAAACGAGCTCCTCTGCTGGAGTGGAACCAGTGGAATGTGTGAACATCTGTAGATATAGAGGGCCTCAAGAAAAATACTGCGGTTTTCAAGGGTGAATTTAGGTCATTAATGACTATGTTTACACATATTTTTTCCACGTTGTCATCTTGTGATATGCCTGTCTTTCCAAAAGGCACGTGGAGAGAAATAATATTATTGAATGTCTTTATTGAATTGATTTAATGCAAAGGGATGACTCATTTCTTGCAAATAATTTTGTATCCCTGTTTCCCCTTGTCCCTCTGCATTGGGAGTGTTCCAACATTCAGCTGTCAGGTTAATGAATCATTCCGGTCTGGGTCCGAGGGAAGTGTGAGACACATGACTTGACGTGGCAGCAGCCGGTTGAGTCTTGATCCTGGGCCCTTTGCGAAGCCTGCATAATCTGATATGAAGGCCCCGTGTACCGTAATCTATGGGCACAGCGTAGTGTCTTGGCAGTGGCAGGCAACATGCCTTCAGTATCACAGCTACAGATTGGATTTCGAAACACTGTCAGGGCCATCCCTAGATGCCCAGTTTTGAAACCTTAACCAAGTGGAAAACGCCCTTGAAATTCTGCATCAGTTCATATTGTCCATCATTGTCCTTCACCTCATATCTTTTTCCCTGTTTAGGCCTATCTGGGCAAATCTAGGCCACTGCTCTGCGTTCACTTTTAAACTGTGAGTTTCGTGTACAGTATCACTGGTAAGAAGCAGCCTGTAGGTTCAGTGCTTCACAGAATCGTCCCTGTCTGGTAGCTGGTGTAGTGGATGCTGTGCAGATGAATTTCCCCATGCGAAGCCCCCAAGAATGGCAGGACTTGACACCTGTCAGACTGCTTTTTCAGCAGGTGATCTCTTGAGTGTGGCTCGCCAGCTCACAGTGGCACTCTCTGCGGCCAGCAGTGCCCCGACTTGTCCAAAGAATGACATCATGAATTGTGGCACCTGGTAAAAATAGGCACCTGCAGAAAAGCTAAGCAAAGACCCCCATGCCAGTGGAGATGGGCATGAGGGCAGCTGTCGACAGCCACGGGGTCTAAGAAACCCTCCTGGGGACGATGTCAGATTCTTTTGTATGATTCAACGGTGGCATACAGTTTCCTTCACTTGTAAGAATGGACCTTGGAAGAGAATACATTCTGATGCGTAGCTCCATGAATTCTGGTGATGTCAATAGCCTTTGTTTGTATTGTATTTCTTGGATGGGATTTTAGGGGTTAACATGTCGTGTCTTTGTGTACAAGCTTTCTTTTGGCTCTAACATTTGTCATTTGCAAGTCAATAAAGTACTTCACAAAACAAAAGCTCTTATGTCTGTGTCAGTGTAGGTAATGGATATTGTAGACCATTCATGACCAATGTGCAGGTGAAGTTCAGGATTATGAATTATTTTGAGCTTTGTCTCCTGTAAAATCAGCTTGCACATTAGGTGATTGAGTTCATGTTGGTGCACTTTTCAGGAAATAAGGATATGGTTCTCTCTTTTTGGTAAACTTATGTTGTGCAAGTCTGATTTTTTGCTGATTCACAAGTACAAATAGGTAGCATTCATGAAATTATATGACCAAGGTTTCAGAACTGCTGCACGTAGGTTGTGTATAATTCATACGCAAGGGTTGGAAGCTGTAATCACGGACAACAATGTCACTGGGAACATTACATCAAATATTAACGGCGGGATCTAAAAATGTCTCTACCATGTGATTTGAGCAAAGCAGACGTGAGGACTGTAACGTAGGCCCGTTTGCATATGAACTTTGGCCAGTTTAAATACGGTTAATTCATCTTATCTTTTACTTGAAGGAACTATAAAGGAGGAAGCGATAAAGGAGATCTAGTATGAAAATGTCTAAGGTAAACATTAAGTAGCCTGCATTATCTAAGTGCACTCCCACACACACACACACACACACACACACAATGTTGGAGCACTTGCAATAATCGTGGACTGGGGAGGTAAGAATAATAACTAACACGACATTTTATTGCGCTTCCCTTTAAGAGCAATAACTTTCAGGTTAAGGGGAGATATTAGTCTTTCAGGACTAAGACTACTCAAGAAAATTAGGTGGAATGAGAGCAAGGAAATGGTGGAAGTCATCTGAGGCATCTATCTATTTTGGCTGTTGACTTTCATTGTGGCATCGCAACTAACGCCCATCTGTCAGAAGCACATCGCTCACTGACAACTGAAAATATAGTTCACACACACCACCCCCCCTCTTTATGTAGTCTACACACACAACAGCCCAGGGTTATAAGACATGTTTTCCCGTCCAAGTCACAAGTGTATGACTAGTGCTTTCAGTGCAGAACCTACAAACCCATACAACTTTGATAATTAGCATTGTATTTAACGCACATTCATTAGGCCTACGTATTAAAGTTTAAATCCAAATAAATACTTAAACATTTTAGAACTTTAGGGTGAGGTTTTAAATCTTGACTAAGCACACATTTGACACGGTTTAGTTAAATGTTTGGAGCGCCAATTTGATCTTAACTTCTGATTCAACCTTGCACCATGTTTAAGTGACCGGCTGTCAGGCCACAGACTGGCCTATGTTGTGCTGGCTGCACTGAGCAGAGGCAGCTGTTGAAGGGAGACGGGCAACAAACATACTGAAGACCGAGCAGCCTCCGACTCCCCTGCCAGAAATAGAGCCCAGGCAGCTCCGAGGGCACTGGCTAAACATAGGCAACAAACTTCAGCATGCAGTGGCCTTGGCTTAGTATGGCATCTGTGACACGTCTGACAAACTGGGCATTAAAACCAGTTTGAACTGCACTGGCGATGCCCTCCTCGTCGCCCCACTGTTGATGCCAACTGAAGGGCGGATGCTCGTAGTTCTACGCGCAGCGTAAACAACGACTTGGCTAGTCCGAAGAAAGCGGACAGGGTGCATTTCATTTTACATTCAATCACCGGCTCAATCGAATGGGATCATGGAAACGCCAACCGACATAAAAAGAAATCAAAAGTTTGGAGATTAGGTCAAATATACATACTATTAAGGCGTCTTCAAACAGAGAGATAAGGCAGTCATTTGACACCATCCCAAATTAAATGCGCGGAGTATTTGTGCAGCCATAACAAACAAATTCAGTAGGCCCAGTAACACATGGGGAAGCGGAGGAGGTGTAAAACATAGAAAAGGAAAGGTTGCTTTTAACATGGTACAAATGAGCAAAACTGGTGCCCAGGATACTGATTCCATTGTTTCTGGAAGTTTCTTCAATACAGGCATTCCATACATGATATCTGTATAGGCTACACCTGCTTTTAACAGGTGGAACACTTGACTGCTATACAGACGTGCTGTCCCCTGCAGTTTTCATATCTACAACCATACGTCATCAGTGACTTATTGTGCTTCTCCGCACATCATTTTGCCCAACACTTCTCCAGGTTTACCACGACCCTCCCAAAAAACGCAACCTGTCACTCTGCGGTCCAGCAGCAGGCAGAATGCTATTTAGTCAAGTGCGGTGTGTTCATGCATATAAAGCCATATTTGTAGGCACACATTGCAACTCAATTGCACCTAAAACAGGCACTTATATATTAGTTTTTCTGCAGCGAGCGTGATGAGCAGATGCTGATAGACCGAGATCAAACTAAACAGTCTGTAAGGTTAGGCCTATATGTTACTATTGTGTACCATTAAAGAGTTTTATATAGATATGTTTACTTAGAAATTCCTGTCATGCACTTCTTAGTATGGAAAGCTGGTTTGTTCATCAAAATAGTGTTCTTTGTTTACCTGTCATTATGAGTTCAGTGTACACAGTGTGCTATAGGGAAATTCGAAAAATATTTGTTTAAATCTGGCAGTGTCAAAGTAAAAAACAAACCGAAAATAAGAGTTGTTTTTAGTTAGTTTTATTGCCATTTGTTATTTTGATTCAGGACAGTGGATTTGTTTTAGCACAAAATCACAGTGGTATCAAGCATGAAGCCCTTCATCTGTTGTGAGGGAATCTGCAAGACTGATGGAACTCCTTAATGATGTTAGCACACACATACAGAAGTATACAGTATATTTATACACACACATAGTACATTTATCTCTGCATCCCTACTGTACATTAGATCATGAATGGAAGACCAATGTTACATCTCACAGTTTGTTACAATGCACAAGTAAGTATAGCGAGTCAACAGTGCTAATGTGAATTTTCAAGACAGTATAATTCTCCAAAGCTAGGCGAGATATGAAGACTTCACATTTGCCGATAAGTGATGTTAATTATCCATTCACAAACTCACAGATGGGAAACATATATCCATTACAATAAACTATCTATTGAAATAAAGAGGATTACTTACTGGTTTTTAACATTTACAAAATTTACAGTAGTCCCTTTTTATGCATTGCACATTTCTATCGAAGTGAGAATATCATGACTTTATTGTTTTTATTTAATTTTTAATTTTGTAGTTTTTAGTTTGAACCCCAATCAGCGAGCCATAATAATTTATATTGTACTGCATTTTGATATTTATTTATAAATGCAATCATTTCTAAATAACCCTTTGGAGTAAAGATACTGTCAAGAACAATTTGGCAGAGCACATACATGACAATACAGACATTTATTAATTTTTTTGGTAATGTCATTTTATTTTTTTTAATTACATATACTTACTATATTAGAACGCTAAATCAACTGACCCACCCAGGCTACGAAATGGACTATATAGATGGCATAGGTTTATAAAAACATTCTGGTCACACTGACTGTATCTTTCAATGTTGATGGATGGTAGGTCGGATGGACCACCACTGCCAGCCAAACCGGTGTTGCTTGTGCGTCCACTGACCTCTGGGCACTTGCACATTCCGTTTTACTACTGAGAGTAAGGAAGGCATTGGCAGCTCAAATGCTCGTTTGAAGACTAGTTTTGTTTTGAGAGAACTTTTTTGGTCCTGTCACACTTCGGTAAATGACATACAGCAGAATCTTTGCATCAGTTATTACAGCCTGCCGAGGTTTCCGGTTTGAGACTTTGGGGAATGAGTCAAAGTAGAGGAAAATAAAAAAGGGGGGTAAAAAGAACATCACATGGCAAACATTTGAGCATTAATCAACACCGTCCCTTTTACAATGGGTGATGAGGCTATGCTGGGAAGTGAATGGCTGAGACTGCTGCCTCTACCACCTGAACCTCATCCTTCCCAATATGAATGAAATGAATCCTATCAACGAATTAAAACCTGTCATTATATATATATAAAACCTTAATGGAGCACTGGGTGGTCAGGACAATACTGAAGTTTAAGCATACAAAGACAGAATCTAACACTTTCAACACTGTAGCACTTGAAAATGAAATTAAAATCCATTCAATGTGCTATCCATCTTATTATCCATTCTGATGCTGCATTGCAGCAGTTCAGGGGGATACATTTATGCTTTCCAAAACCGCATACTGCATCAAAATATAGCACACAAAGATATCTAATATGTATTTGTATATGTTAGCAAAATAAAAGCCTTCACAAAATAAATCTCTGATTTATTTCACAAGATGTAAAACAAAAACAAAGAGAATCTTATTCTAACACGATTGTAAAGTGCTAGCAAGATATTTTTATACAACAATGTGCAAATGTAGTTCTGGAGCCTTACATTATGTAGTTTATTTTACATTCTAATTATATTGTATAGTTACAATGATTTACAATGCACAGGGCAGAATTCCCACAGGTGAACTCTGAAGGCAGTGAGCTGGGAGACCTGGTGTTTAACTTGGCTATTCGACAATGGGCTGCTAGACTTAAGACAAATCTTTCTTTCATAAAAGGCAAAATTTGGCAACTAATTGTCCACCCTCTAAACTGCGACTGCAGCACAAAAGTCAAAGGAACACAAACGTGGTGTAGTGTGTGTGTCGGGGGTGTGTGCATGTTTGTGTGTCTGTGCGTCCCTGTGCGGCTCACAGTTCTGCAGCTGCTGCTAATCTTCTGGCTACCATCAGACCCAGCCTAACCCAGTAAAAAGAAGACTACAGGGACTACTGATATGTTTACCACCGGACTGCAACAGGCTCAACAATCCTCAGTATGATATAAATAGCTGAGGTCCATATGACAATGGAACAGTCAGTTACTCCTGCTGTCAAGGCGCCATGTGTTTGGTAGGCCCTTTTTGGACATCATGGGCTGTACTTCAAGGGTGGTTCCATTGTTCAATGTGATGAGGCTGCCTGTGTGTATCCAAATACACCCCCTAAAAAATTGGACTACACTACCTTAAAAATTGGGCTCCAACACTTTGCTCTGGTATGACTAATGCTTTTGTGGTTGTCAAACATATTTGCCAAGTGTCAGACGGCCCCTTAAGTCCAAGCTGCAATGAGACCTTTCAGTAAGTTTCCCTTTATCAAGCAATACATTTACTTGGAAGACACAGTATGTTAAACTGATCTAGACAGAAGAAAAGTATAGATGGTATTTTTGTTATGGCAACCAAAACCATTCTCTGTAAAACAGCCAGAGATAGACAACATGTTCCCTTTGGCACTTAAAAAAAACTTAAAAGTGTGTTTGTTACATCAGAATACTGAGGTCTCCTGTCATCTTGAAAGACACTTTAAACAAAACTTGTGCTCATCAGACAAAGTGTTAGCTTTGACTGACAGTTTGGCAACTGTGTGTGCCAGGGACCAGCATGCATCAGCCTATGCATCCCATCGCCTTTACAAGAGTTGGCCTGAATCAAACCAGATACGTGTGCAATCGTGTCTATTGAATAGTTTGTGATTGTCAAATCAGTATTTAAGTATAATAAGCTGAATTTTTTGAATTCTGTGATTCTCTGCTCATTTGCTTGTTTGTGTCTTATTTCAAGCACAGTTGCTTAGACAAGCATTTATAAATATATCAAATGGAGTACTTGTACAAGTGTTTGGATGGGTGATGCATTCAGACTAACTCTTCAGGACTGTGACCAAGAGTGGTGCTGTGCTGTGAAGAGGTGAAAGGTCAAAGGAGGTGCTGAGGAAAAATCCCAGTCCCTCCCCTAATATGTCCACACGCCTCAGACAGACAGTACCTCCACTCGGCATGGTCAACAGTTCCCTAGTCCCTCTCAAAGCTTCCTTCTGCCTGTACCCTGTGCTGGCTATGAAGTCCTGGAGTAAAGTGTCGGGTTTAAGGAGGCCCCTAGCAGATTGCGTTGTGAGAGAGCTGGCCTGTGGGAATTCTGCAGTGGTCAGAAGGATGAGGGCGGCCCACACCCTGCGGAGCTCCGGGCCTGATGCGAGATACACAAGACCCGCGCCACACCTACAGCCTCCCAAGACAAGCTGCCTTTCTAGCTACTCATGGTGGAGAAATACTGCTATGGTTTAAAAAGAATAAAACAGACCAAATCAATGATAGCCAAAGGAAAAGGAGTGAATCTGGACAGAAATATCACTGATGGACATCAGTCATGACAACAACAATAAAAAATAGGTTTGAAACACTGGTTTCATGACGTGGGATAGACGGACATTCAGAATGGGATTGCATAATAAAGAAAGAGGTCAGATCTCTGAAATGCAAAGGCCTGGTCTGGTATTCAAAATGTGGAAGAATGTGATTTGGTGACACTGAGGGGACTTTGGCTTTTATGTCGTTTTGTTAAAAAAAAAAATGAAATAAAAAGAAATAGTAGCTTTCTCAGCAGCTTGTCTTTGGAGGCGTCCTCCTTTTGCAAACCTCTGTCTACATGACACTCTCAAAGATGATGACCTTGCTCTCCTCCGATCCAGGGGAGAGAGGGCAGCCCATGCTTTTGAAATCGGCTTCAGAAGTCATGTATTCAAGGTGATGGGGACCCCACACTGGTTTAGTCAGCTCCGCCCAGCGCTGCAGGGAAAGAGAGGAAACACTCAGGTTCAGTTCCCCTCATCATGCACATATGATATTAAACTGTAAGTCCTTAACTTGATTATTAAGGAAACACCCATTAAACCCCATGTGCGAACCACTTGTGTGAACAGTCGATAAACTGACTTTCCCCCTCTTCCCCTCTCCATTTGATATTCTTCTTTTTTTTTTATAGTTGCCCTTAATTTACGCTGATTTTTGCTCAGTGTACCTTTATGGATAGCGCTCTCTGGAAACCACCATTAAAAGGCCAGGTGTCCTTCTCATTTTAATCTAGGAGTCAGTTACACAGAACCACGTTCTCATGAGCACACACTTATTTGCATACAAGTGGTAGTTTACACTTTTCTGAGGTCAAGGCTGTTTGCTCAAACTGACGCGCCCCACCCATATGGGCCAATCATTCAACAGAAAAAGACAGTTAAGAATGCATTAAAAAGTGGTCATATGACTCCAGAAATAGCGCCCACATCTTAAGGACAACATGTCGGCAGGAGAAGGAGTAAAAGTGAAAAATTAACAAAAATGAGATGACACTGGACTGAGGAGTGACAAACAAGCTCTGCCTGAGACAGTGAGAATTATGCTCTTGTGGTTTAAATGTTGTGCCCGTTTTGCAGGTCTCCTGGGACTTCCTCTTTGTGGGGTGGGGTGTCAGCATGGTTTCCCACAATCCATTTTTCCATTCTTTCTCTTCCCATGACTCGTGGTATGTTAGCCAGCCCTCAAAAGCCTCATATTTCCTTAGTCTGTGTTCTGATGGCAGTTTATTGTTCACACTGATACTCGGCCATGTTTGTGTAGCTCAGTGGGGAAAGCTATGTGTAATGCCAAATAATGCCAAGATCATGGCTTCAAAGCTTCAAAGCATTTTTCCCATGTGTCTGCCCAAACAAAAATGTTTGTTTTTTTTCTACATTACATTACGTTATTGAGCAGATATATTTATCCTGAGAAGCACAGAGAGCAGAGAATGCAGATACCGTACTCTACCACTGTCCTTATAACAGATACTATACTCTACCACTATCCCTACTGCTATGAAGACTTTGATTTGATTTTATAAAAAGGTTCTGTGGATTTTAAAGTTTTAACACTTTTTAGGTGTGAAAGCCCACTTAAATGTAAAGGCCACCGACTGTAAAATATACTGTTAAATATAAAGAACTTTGAAATCCAAGAAACGTTTCTGTTTTTAACAAACTCCTTAAGCACTGCCTTAATGTACCACGGCTGGTTTCTAAAGTTGCAACCAAACACAAACTTCAACACGAAGGCTGCCTAGGCTACCAACATAAATAAATACATAATGCTGTTATGCTTGTGCTTCTCTGACAATGAATAATGGGGCTTTCTTTAAAATGTGCTCACCTCTTTGAATGTTCCCATGGGTCCCGAGAGCTTGTAGAGCAGGCTAACAGGGATGCAGAGCATGGACGAGAGAGCCATACACCAACCGACCACTTCACCCCACCACGGGTAAACGTAAGAATTGTTGTAGGTAAGAGGCTTGTAGTTGATCAGGTGAAAAAGGAAGATAGCCTGAAAGAGAGGAATGATATAACTTACAGCTATCCACAGACCTCATAGTGAAGTACAACCAGTGTTGGGCAAGTTCATACCTCTCATGAACTAGTTCATTATTTGTCATTAAGTTGCATTCAGTAAATCACTCTCATAAAAATTAACCTGTTCAATGAACGTGTTCTTTTGAACTTGTTCATGTACAACACTGAGTATATAACCCCCACAAAAGGAGTGCTTTCTAGAGGGCGGCAGCATATGAGACTGAACCTGCCTGCAGACAGGGCGAACGGAACAAGCTTAAAGACTTACCATGCAAACACATGGAGTAATAAACGACCAGCACCACTTCACCCAAGGCATAGGCCGGTAACCGATCATACGAGCTATGTCATCCATAAATCTGTCAGCACCTGCACGGAGGAGAGGGCACATCTGAGATTAGACACTGATAGGCACACGGGATGATAACACTGGGCTTTGTCAAGGGAAAAGGGCAAACAGGGTCAATCCAAGTTTTTTTTTTTTTCATCATCATCATGTCGAGATAGTACACTGTGAATGTAGAATTGGTGGTGTTATGATTCTCAGGGCTTCCTAGAAAACAGTACCCACTCATGATGAGAGGACTACCCTTGATTAACTCATGAACAAACATTTGTTCACCTATCTGTTCATTTGTAAGTTTGCCAAATATTTAGTTTCAAACATTTGGCTGGATGCGTGTGCCCTTTACTGTCCATGATAATATGATACCTGATCCGAGGTACAGTATTTTCTCTGTTTAATTAGCCCTATAGTATATCTTTTATGTAGCGCTTATCACAGACCGGGACGCATTGAGTGTGATGGTGACATATTGCTCCCTAAAAGACAAGACCTGAATACTAATCTTAAAGATGTTCCTACATAAAGAACAAGACATACGTAGTCTGTATAGGTCATGCTGTGTTGCATGCTTTAGTAAGTTTAGTACACTGTTCTTCTATGGTAATGGACAAACATTTCAAGATGTATTATGGAGGCAGTAACACTATATTGATGTACTCATAATGACAGACACTATCCAAGTTTGTGCAGACTGTGTTCACTCTGGAAATGAATTAATGCTAGTAAGTGAAAGCATGGCAGCTACCAAACTAACCACTTCATCTTTACGAATATCCTCTAACACCTGGGCAGTATCAACACACAGTCTTTGTGCAGCAGTGTTATGAGAGGAGAGAGACTCTTACCGTAGACCCAGGCGACAACCACGCACTCCCAGAATGCCTGCCACAACAGGGTCATACCGCTGGCAGAGTAATAATCAAACAGCTGGAAGACATACATCCCTCCCTGTGCACGCACACACACACACACACACACAAAACACACACACACAAAACAAGTGTCAACAGTCTGCTTCACTGCATAGAAACATTGTGCATTCCATTGTGCAATGTGCATTCCTTAAGATGACTAATGAACGTTGGGTATTGATTATGGGTGTGATCTGATGAACACCCTAGACCTACACAGACATGCCCTAGACCTACACAGACATTGACGAGGATTCATTTTTGTATTTGTAGGGAAGACTCACCTGTGTAACCATGGAGAGATCTATTATGAAGCACATTGTACAGCTGATTGCCACAGCGATTTCACGCTGATAACGAAAGGAATACTTTCCAGGATAAATATCAAGAATCCCAGTTACAAAACCTTCCACTCCAACAAACTGCAGAAAGAAGAGACAGAGACAGGTTTCACTCATCTGTGAACCTGTGGAGAAGGGCAACATGCTCTGCAGTACTGTAAGTATTGTTTAAAGCGTCTATGTGGGTTTCCTTAACAGTTTTGAGTGTTATAAGGGTTATAAGGGTTTATGTAAAAACAAATTGGTGTTTAACATACAAAAGCGTGTAGAGCACAGCTGATACTAATATTGAACAACACTGTTGCAGAATTACTGTGGGAACTCATGGCTTGAACATACAAATTCCTCTGGAGTTTCAGACTTCAAATTGAACATCTCTATGGTATCTCTAAGGATATTTTCATTCCTTTACCAATTAAATCAAGGGCATTTGAGTTCAAACTGATCGTCTTTGGTTTTCTTACTGTTGCACTGTTCTCTTGAGCAGAATTCCCAATGATCAAAGATTTGTCTAGATTTCATAGGCACTAGGTCTCTGTTAAGGCCTTTGTGCTACTGCTCTTGTCACACCTCGTCAGATCAATGTGCGCCTGTTTTTTTGTTTCCCTCTCGCTGTTGACTGACCTGACTGTCAAGTCCCAGAAGTAACAGCATGAAGAAGAAGAGAGCTGCCCACACCGGAGCCACCGGCATCATAGAGACGGCCTTTGGGTAGGCGATGAATGCCAAGCCGGGGCCTGCAGGGTGCAAGGAGGAGATGAGAGACACTCAACACCTCAGGCAAACGCAGGCGCAAAAAAACACATACACAGCACTGACACGCTGACTTACACACCACACACAAACGGCACAGTGAGAGAGAAAGACAGGATGAGAGGGAAACAAGGGAGATACAGAAAGAGAGAGAGCACAGCAGAGAGAGATTGAGGGGGGGAAGAGAGAGCATAACAGTGAAAGAGGCGCACCTGAGTGTTGTGCGAGGGGACTGTGTAAGAGTGTAATGTATGTGACGGGACTAGTATGGTAGTTATACTCTTCTTGCCTACAGAATGGAGTTGTCTAGACAAGCCTGTGACCTGGTATTACATTCACACAAGAGTCAGGCAGGTTAGTTGTTAGAGGTCTCCTTTCCTGTGTGTAACTTTTGGCTATTGTGCTATTAGAATACACTGTGCAATATCTTGAGTAAGTGTGCGTTATCATGGGGGACATGCTTTTTAAACACTATTGCTATTGATTAGTGGTGCGGTTACCCATTTGTCAATTTGGTTATCTGTTTAACAGTAAGGTCAGCAATAGGTAAGTTAGAGCTTCAGGCAGCGGCACTTAGTTATAAATGAATCCTTTGAATACTGATACCACAGAGACCCAAGGAAAACCTTGTGCTTCTCACTGTCAGAGGCTGAACTTTTATGTATATCGGTTAAAGTGTATGTGATACCACCAATATATTTTATGACTTTTTATGTAGTCAGAGGAGATAAGTGGTTGTAAGATTAAAAGTGCCAAGGGCATGCTGAAACAGTTGTGGCCTTCAATCCTTCATATTAAATATATTTAACCCAATATGTTCCCTAGGAAGGGAAGAAAATGAGTGGTATTTTCCAAACATACAGGAAGTGCATGAGAGGAGAACCAAAATATGTTCATAAAGAATGTTTGTATTACATTACATTTTTGGCTAGCATATGAGGGGTTAATAAAATGTAGGTACTATCTATGACTACCCCCTCCTCCTAATTTCCACAAAAGGTTTTCAAAATGGTGCTGGTCATGTTTTTAACATTATTTTCACTCATATTATAAGTATATATTGTGTTTAAATGTTTGCAATACATGTTTTTGCTGACAATGTGAAGGTATCATAAATGTACAGATGCATATGTACAGATGCATTTCAAATTATTTTCTAATTTCAATCTATCAAAATGATCAGACTCAAGCCCTGAGTTGACAATATAGATGATCCATTTAAAATCTTAGTTTTATGTTAATTACTACAGCCAAATGGTTAGTTTTTTACCTTTGCTCTCTCTTTGACCATAAAAGATACTAGTTTGATTTTTAAAATATATATATATTCTTTTGTGTTTTTGTTGCTTTATCAGTGCTAGTCCATTTTTGGTACCTTAGAGTCACAGAGGAATCATGCGATTTCTTTTCATTAATCAACATAGATCAGTTCAGTTAGATCATTACAAGAAACATGACGTGTCTGTGTTGTTTCCAGTGAAATTAGTTCATTATGTGCCTTTCTCCCTGACACATCTGCCTGATATCTTTAAACCAGAGGATCTGTGTTTTGTGTATATGAATTAGACGTTTATTCCTTATTTATTTGACACTCATGGCAGATGATAAGTCACAGATCTACAGAGATTCTAGGGAGTGGATGTGTGGACAAAGACTGTTGGTTTATGTGAATGTGAATGGGGTCGTATCCAGTGTGAAATGTATTTACGAACCTCTTTCTGGCATGGTTTTAACTTTTACACGTGACTTTTATCCCTGTAGTTGCTTCATTTATGGTGGTCGTTCATAAATTCTAACGTTTAATTGGATAATATAATATTCTTTACTTGATGACTTATGAATGGAACAGGTGAATAGAGATTTCCTGCAATAACTGCTGTGGTTACCAAAGTGGCCAAGTGGGTCATTATGATGCTCACACACAAATCAAAAGGGAAATAAATAAACCAAATATTTCAGTTTATACAACAAACATTTTTCCCATTTTTCCTAGATAACTTGCTTTTTTTGTGCACATTTGATTTGTCAAATGGAAATCTCAGATGCTCTTCGTCTTTTTTTATATGATATAATGCATGAAGGACAATTAGTTTGTTCTGTGTTGAGGTTTAGTATGGTTAGACTGGGGCACCTGGACCTACGACTGGATCATATGTTCAGTGGACTGACTTCCTACTCTCTGCTTTTCTTTCCTGCCGGGCTATCTGGGAAATGAAGTCATCTGTATCGACTGGGCTCGACTGGACTCAACTGGACTGGGCTGTATTAAAAGTGTATGGTTTTATTTAGATATCAGAAGTTTACCTGCTGATGCAGTCAGCTCCAGGACCCCTCTTGAAATCGAGATGTGCACATCTCAAGAGGCAAAATTCCTGGTTAAATAATCCTTAAATTAATATTTAAATAAATTAAAAAATATAGATATATAGAGATATAGAGTAGACGTGAATCACATTTCAGATGCCGGGACTGAAGACAGTAGAATCCTGTTAAAAGGATCAAAAAGGGGGACTTCTTTGGCAAAAAATGTACAACAGCCTGCAAGAATCTGAATAGCTTTCCAATCACTATGAAACAAAACAAACCAAAAAGAGGCTGATCATAAAAAATGCCACGCTTTGGTAATAATCTCTAAGGCAGTTTTAGACAAGAGCAACTCTGAAACACCGTTCCCTAGAATCACAAGTGCACATACAAGGTCCTCAAGGATCCAGATACAAACAGACAAACAGAACATGATGTACAAACACAGACGCACACACACTCTCGTCAAGCGCACAAACTGACACACACACTCTACCACACACATCTTCTTACTTGCTCTCTTGCACACACAAACACACACACACACACACGCGCACCCACACACACACACACACACACACACACACACACACACACATACACACACACACAGAAACACACATACACACACACACACACACACACACACACACGCACACACAGAAACACACACACACACACACACACACACACACAGAAACACACACACACACACACACACACACACACGCACACACATTTCTCCTCAAACCAACAGACACACAAAACAGGTGTGCAGTCTGCATTTGCTGGTTAACTCAATTGTATGCCAAAGCACAATCTTCCCTTCCCTTCCCTGCCCCAGCTATCTGTAAGCAGGAGATAGAATTCATCTATCAATATTCATCTGATATTCTGAGACCACGTTGTGACCCCCTCTGATATTCTGAGACCACTCTGACCCCCCCCCCTCCTCCTTCCTCCCGTTAAGGACATCAGAAGAAGCCCAGTGACCCCAGTGACCCATAATGAATGTGTGGCCTGTCTCTGAGCCAGGGTGCATGCTGTTCCTTGCCTAGCCTCAACAGGCCGGTGCTCTGCATTTAGTCATTTAGTCTACGGCTGCAAGGTGAAATGGTGAAAGCTCATCGCACAGACTGATATCACAGCAGAAGACGTCAGTCATGCAAGAGGAAAAAGCGGAAGAGATTATCAAAAAGCCAAAAGACACCAGGGATCTCCGCACGCACACACAGGCCTTTGACTTGGGTTCAAAGCATGGAATGAACTCAAAGGCCTGTTTTGAATAGTGTGTGTATGTCTGCAATATAAGACATAGAAAGCCCAATGTCACATGTTCAGGTTGGGTTTTTTTTTGTTCTCAAATTATACATTTATAGTGTATGCAGTATGTGCACTAGTTAATGTCAAATTTAAACATGTGATGTCTGAGACACCACACAATGTTGTTCCTTGTCAAAATGGCAGTGGGTCAAATGTTCAGAGATCTTCTCTGGAGCACTTTCACACAGATAGCCATCGGAATGACGGCTGACTTTTCTCCATGGCATTGCATAGAGTTTCTCTTTCACAACTTTCACTTTGTGACAAAATAAAAAAAAAAAAACAGGCTGGTTGGCCTGATCTGAATGAGGGGTTTACTGCTAGAAATCACCTACAGTTGGAAATTTACCCCAAAAAAAAAGGTCCAGTTTAATGCAATCCCATGCAGTTTGGTACATGATGAGTCTGTTATGCTCCTCAGCGGACGACAAACAGAAAGGGAGTATGCCTGGTGCTTTTAGCGGAGCTCAAAGGGAGCTTTGTGCTGAGGAGCTCATCAAGGCCGCACACAAACTGCAGTTCACTCCCTGCAGGGATGACCTGCAGATACTCATGATTAGCGCCCAGTTCTGCTCGTTATGATTGTTACACAATGGGATTATTCGGAAGAGACGCCACAACAGTACGGGCAAAAATAAACTGCACGGCTGTCACAGCATTTAAACAGCCTAAAATTAGCACAAGTGCAGAAAATAATTGTGAGTGTGCGTTTATAGTTGCTATGGTCTACTACCCATGTTAAGACATAAGCTTAATCACCCTTAAAACTAAATAATTAATTACAGTTACTCCACCATGGAGCAAATAGACTCCACTGTGGCACTATGACATTAATAGATCTTGATTGTTTGAAAATATTACCATATATGATATTTTTTACAAGCCCAATGATATATTGTTAATGATAATATGTTGTATGTTGTATGTATGAGTGATCTAAGGTGTATAAACCTTACTATTTTGAGAAAACGTTTCAACTTTAAACAATAATTGCCATCAATTTTCAATTATATTAGTTATTACAACTTTCAATAATACATTTTAGTGATATTTTTCAAAAGAGACAGAGCGAGAGCAATGGATTCCTAAGGCATTTATGTTACAGGCAAGCTCACTGTTATTTTGAAGTAGTCACTAATAGGGTTATGCATCTCAGAGCCCTATTCTACCCAGTCCTTTTGTGCACGCCTCCAGACACACGTATTTCACGTATGTTACGTGTATTCTCCACTAGTGACCTCCCATCACGTCCACAGCGCTTATCTTAAGAATGAGGGCGGACTCGTGAAAGAGGTGTGATCTGCTTTGCCTTCATGGCGTGCAAATCATACACTAAAGTCAAGGGGAGAATAGACGTATGTAAAAAGTGCGTAGATATGCACTTTGGTTTACTTAAGTGCATGAGAGAATCACGTCCCTTAATGCATATTTGTGCTGAAAATGGTAACAACTGTTGGAGTTTTAAAGAGATAGTTTACATATACTGGTGGATAGCCATTTCGTGTTGTTTTTACTGTAGAGGGGATAAGGAACTCTCTATGCTTGCTGATTTAAATGCAGTACTTTCATTGCATTTTAAAAACTTCTTTTTGGAGGTTGAAATGCCATCATCTTTTACTGCCGTATGGAAAATGATCACAAAGACATTCTTCTAGCTTACTCCTTCTCCCTTCCATGCAAACATTCAGTCCTACTGAATGTTTGCAGTTTTCTGAGGTGGTAAACTATCCCTTTAGCAGCAGATCTACAGCACTATTAGTTGGTACTGCTAAAAAAATGACTTCATAGATAGGAATGCATCCAAATCCTAATCTGCAATTCAGCATTGTATCAGGGTCATCAAGTAAAGAAAATAAAAAAAGACACTGAATGCTTTAAAGGCATCAAAATATGAAGTGAAAGAATAAAATATCCCAAATAATGCAGAATTTTTAGTCTCTGACATGTCAGATTAATGAATGATACTGAATAACTAGTGATAACATGCCGGAGTGCTACTTGATCATGCTCTAGGTGAGTATCATGCCATACGCCATTGTTTAACTTTCATGGTGTCAGTAGTAACGTCATTAGTTAGAATGTCTCTAAGCTAATGGGAGCTGATGTAGTCTGAGATTAGGTCTAGTAAAAGTGTTATTTTTAATAAGTTACTTGTATGTCTACTGTGCCTACTAGCCTAAGACATATCCTTCCCTCCTGTTCATGGCTGTTTTCGCTAGTCTCTGTCAAATATGGGCATCACTGTGTATCTAATATGGTGAGTTCTACTGGACCTTTTTGCTAGCGCGTCTGTGAAACCCATTTGACATTTGACGACTCATTCACCTCTTCATACAAAGACACACATTCACAAATACATTAAGATACATACAGCACATACACTCCCCACACATCCACACACAAACATGTACATAGATACACATTCACACACACATATGCACACACACACAAAAAAACACACAAACAGACATGAACTCATTCCAACATAGAACATTCTCTATCCAAACTCTCATCATCGTGATCTATGATAGAATGTGATTCATCACATTTTGTGAACACTCCCACACACATTCAAACAAACAAACAAAAAACTTCAGCCTGATTGGTAATTCAAAAGTAAAAACAGAAAATTATTTTGCCATCCAAAAATAATATAGGAATACACCCCTAGCTTAAGAAAACATTAATTGTCCTGTATGTGGCACGTGCAGGTTCATTGCAATATCATATTTCTAACATCTTTGTTTCAAAAAAGAAATATCATGAATAATAAACAGCTCAACACAGGCATGAACTTGAATTAGACGTCAGTTATCTGAACTGGAAAGAACTGGATATAGAGCTAAATTATTCATCAGATACACTCAAAAACATCCTTGTGGCACAGTCAAAATGGCAGCTGCTATTTTAAAATGATTCAGAACATTCAAAAAACTATTGACTCACATGACAACAAAAACATTTCCTTTAAGTAACAAAGCAGCAATGTTGAGCAAGCGAGCAACATTTGATACAGTTACAGCATACATTACATGTGCTAACAATATATCTGCATTTAACTGTTCATATACAGTGCTAACATAAATGCTTTTGTTAGAAGTGCAAAAGCAAACAGGAAGCTTTACCTGATTCAGCCACTTTTGAGATGTCCACTCCTTGTTCAGAGGCCATGAAGCCCAGAATGGAGAAAACCACAAAGCCGGCAAAGAAGCTGGTGCCGCTGTTTATCAAGGCCAGTACAAACGCATCCCTGTACAAGAACAGATGAAATGGGCATTTGCTATCATTAAGGGTCCACAACAACATTACGTTATGGCTGTGAATTTAGCTGGACATTTAGTAAGAATTGAGTTAGTTTAAAAAAAAAATGTTATTTATCGAACACTGTGACATCATCTTATCATAACAATATATAATGTGCCAGCCTCATGTCAAGCCTGGACATAGGCTAATGTTTTCTTATTCAATATAAGATTGCCTGGCTATGGCCGATCTCACTATGCCTTCAGCTACACAATAGCAACATGCCATCATAGATTTCTAAAAATGTCATGATAGCTTTAATCCTGACACTTTCTCTTTTTCTCTTCCTTCACACCTTTGAGTATGATAGATGTTATTTTTTTCAATAGTGCCACCTTGTGTACAGGAATGCAGTTATGTGCTACTTGCTTTAAATAGAGAGATCTGCATGGGTTTAGAGTCACAGTTTTGATTATGTTACCCCAGTTCTGTTATGTTAGTTGTACACTGTAGAAGACTGCAGTCTAACAATACCTAAAAACCAACGATCAGCAAAATAATCTGTTTGCAGTCACAAGGTGTAAAACACACAGGTAGAAGTCATTTGAATTAGGTTTTGTTTTCGTTTCAACTATTTGTTGACAATTTCATAGAGGACAGCTGCAAAATCTGACTGACTTAGGCCTATTTGATTTAACCATTCACCAAAACTATCTAATGACACATATGGCCATATGTATCCCAGCCATCTTGACAAAACAATGACAGCCAGGACAACCAAACTGCCATATGTATGATTCCAACTCTGACTTACTTACTGATAGCAATCGTTGTTGAATCTGTTGTAGCTGCCAAGAGCTGTGAGAGCTCCCAGGCCAATGGCATAAGAGAAAAATATCTGTGTGCCGGCATCAATCCAGACCTAGCCAATCCAAGACAGAAAAGCAATCAGCTGAGAAGGTTTCTCTCAAATCATAACCTCGAGTCACAAAGTAATTGGACAACTAAAAGAGCTTCAATCCAGTGGACTCAACACAACAGATAAAAATAACATTTCCTTCTGAATGAGCAGCAGATAAATCTATCCTTAAAGCACTAAATGAGAAACACATAACTACAGGCAGGTTATTTCTCCCAACACACATAATGAATATAACAATACTTTTATTTCCCTAAGGGAATAATTATGGTAATGATATTTTAATGTCCCTCAATTAAGTAGCTGTGTTATGCTTTAGTTGAGCGTTTGACATGTTTCTAATTGAACTTAATAATCTTACCTGAGCCTCCCACAGTTTAGACCAGTTAGGCTTAAGGTAGTACATGATTCCATCATAGGCCCCAGGCAGAGTCACCCCTCGCACCAGCAGGATAATCAGCACGATGTAAGGGAACGTGGCAGTGAAATACACGATCTGAAGGAGAAGACAGAGAGGGAGTAAGAGACAAACTCAACATACACACTAACATACTCAAACTCAACATACACACTAACATCCTCAAACTCAACATACACACTAACATACTCAAACACTTCAATGTTGGCAACAATTACTCAATGAACAGCACGTATGTGCCTATCAAAATATTTATGCTCATTGAATTGACCCACTCACAATCACAACCAAACTACACAAACAACCAGAACAGCTATCATTAAAATCGGAGTTTAAACTCCTTATAGCATTCTTATAGCAAATATTCAATAAAGGGTCAATTAAATTGTATCTATATAGCGCCAAAACAATACAATTGTCTCAATATGACACAACTCAATCCAGAGAGCCAACGTTGTAAAAGTCTCTGTGACTCACTTGTTTATTACTGTTTTGTTGGCTTGCTAACGGACACCATTAAGGTCATATGACTGTAGAAGATTAATTCTTCACTAGATGCTATCGCCCCACCTCCACACAGTTAAAGATAAGACTAAGTGGACGAGTTTATCTACTCCCCCGGCACCCTTCAAACAAAGCAAACCTTGCACTGTACCTTTTCAGATGTATCTTTACTACCTGACTTACCCAATCTTTACTGGCCCTGCTTTTTAGAGCAAATACTTTAGCACTGTCCCAGTTTCTTTGTTCTCAATACACATCTGAAACTAGGCCTGTCCTGTGCCAAGGACCCCCTTCATGGAAAAACACAGAACCTAATATCAATACTATTCACAGACTTCACTTTGTGCTTGCAGTCAGGAGTCGCCCTCGTTTTGGGTTGTGGCAGAGGCTGCCGTACCCTTGAGAGAGGATATTTGGCATCTGAGACAGAGCGGACTCCTCAAAAGAGCCCCCAGAAAGTGGATCACTGTCCCATCTACCTCAGACTCAATCTCCTTCCGATCGCTTGGTGTTCTGCCATACCATTCTAGAATAGCAAAACAATGGGGCAGTTGCGGGTGGAACTCTGAGAAATCAGGCGGCGTGGGATCTAAATGCAAACTGACATTGACTCAACAACACAGACACAGGAGAGTCAGAACAATGAATCAATGGCAATGAGATTATCTCTGTCTTGGCTTCACATTCTACAAGAGGAGAGAGAATGGGGCCAAGCTGGGAGAGAGAGAGAAAGAGAAGGAGAGGGAAAGAGAGGAAAGGAAAAGGTCCATCTGAATTTGAAACAGACCCCCCTCACTGGCTGCGTATTTCACTTGCGCTAATGCAGCCCTAAAAAAGAAAATAAATCGGGATATAAAAGTGGAACTGTCCGTCTGCAAACAGCGATGACCTTAAAGGCATTTGGATATACTATGTCAAAATCAATGCTTTAGATTTTTACCGTAAGAGCATTCAAGGAGGGTTACACTACAAGGACACACAAGACAAAATAATCCATTATATCCTGTAGTATTGCAGAAGCTCCGTACTTGACTTAAAGTAGGAGCTAATATACTGTTAGACTGTATGCTAGTGATTAGATACTGAATATGTGGTAATTTGAAAGATGATTACTCATCATTCCAGATTTTTAAAGTATTTGTTGTCTGACTGCATTACATACTCCGTGGGGAGAATGGGTGCCAGTAAATGGAAGACAACACTCAGAGTCAAACTAATCTCATCAAGGAAAGTCAATGCTCCCTAGTGTGCGCGAACCCTGCATCCGTGGCATCCATGACTGGGACAAAGGTCTGAATGAGCAGGATGGCAGCGCTGAGATAAGTGGAGTCATTTTTTGCCAATGGGTTTTCACGTGACCTCGCCTACGGAGCCCATAAGATGGGCTTAGGGGCCATCTGCATGGGAGACCCGGTCACGTCTCACTGCAGACAATCCATCCCAGCCGACCAATCACGGACCGGCACTGTGACAGGGCACTTTGTAATATTTCATAGCCACACCTCCCGCCTCCCCCCCCCTCCCCCTCTCTCTCTCTCTCTCTGCAAATTGGCACGTAGCCATGGCTACCCACTGCCTCAACTGATGTATTGAACCAAGCAACAGTGAGTGAGGGTGGAGCTATGTGAGTCAAGGTTAGAAAAAAAGAAAAGAAGAGAAAACACACAGATACGTACATCCGTTGTTACACTGCGTTTTCATTCACTCATTAGAGACGAATGAGAGGCAGAGAGAGAGAGAGAGAGAGACATATGGAGGTAAATATGTCAGTCGTGATTTGTGATTATGTGCAAAAATCCTTTTTTGTTTCTGTGTGTGATTTGAGTAATCTTATACTATTGTTTACAGAAAACTGAACAGAAAATATGAATATTCTAAATGTGTTGAAAATTACTGGCCTTATTTCGCCGGTCGCTTTTGTGTGTGTGTGTGTGTGTGTGTGTGTGTGTGTGTGTGTGTGTGTGTGTGTGTGTGTGTGTGTGCGGGTGTGTGTGTGTGTGTGTGTGTGTGTGTGTGTGTGTGTGTGTGTGCGGGTGTGAGTGTGTGTGTGTGTGTATTAGAAAAGGGTAGGAGAGCGAGGAAAAAGACGCAGGTGTGTGAGTAAGTGTGCGTGTGTGGTGGGGTCTGGCGGTGGTGTTTACCTTTCCTGTTGACTTCACCCCCTTCCACACACAGAAGTACACCATGACCCACACGGCCAGCAGACACAGCATCATCTCCCAGTTGAATTCACCGGGATGGTCCAGGCCCTCAGAGATGTTCAGCACCTTGTTCCTAAGGAGGCACACAGGAGAGAGAGGGAGAGAGAGAGAGAGAGAGAGAGAGAGAGGGAGAGAGAGGGAGGAAGAGAGAGAGAGAGAGAGAGAGAGAGAGAGAGAGAGAGAGAGAGAGAGAGAGAGATTAGACATAGGACCTGTGGGTACAGACAGGCCTCCATTCATCCCAGGACAATCCCCTCATTCAGGCCTCCTGTGACAAAAGAAGCAGGAGATTCTTCCGGAACCATAGAACGCTACTTTCTGACCTCTACCACTGCTGTAATCTGATGAGGCTCGCACCGTTAGGGTTATGTGTCATAAGGGGCAGTGCTGATGTCCTTGCTCTCTCTACGTGTTAGCTGTGTCGATGGATATGGCTACGACCTTCACGGAGGCATATTCCTATCTTAAAGCCAGTCCCACAGGAGCCGGAGAGAGTAAATGCTTTGCTGTGCACATTACTCAGGACCACATGACAAGACATAAGTAGATGACCTTCAAACCATTCCATCACAACGACATGCAAAATCAGAGCTTACAAGCAACAAGGGGAAAAAAACAAGCTCTGACATAAAGGGACTTCTAAGGTAAACTTATACGTTCATGAACTTATACGCATACATTACAATTTTTACATTCGGTACAGATATTCCTGTTACACTATAAAAAAGCGAGGTCTTGACAACAATAACAAAAGATGTCAATAAGACAAACCCTACAGCCCTGCTTCAACATGAAAGACAAAAAGACACACTCACTCCCAGAACTCAATGATGGGAGAACGTCCTTCTGCTAACTCCTCGCATGTCATGTTGCCGAAGGTGGCGTTGCCGATGGTTCCGTTAACGCATTCGTCGTGGCGGAAGATCTCGATACAGCTGTCTGTGTTCCACTCGTTGTCGCAGGTGGCCCAGGGCAGCGTGCCGCTGAATGACTTGATGAAGTAGTAGAAGCCCCACGCCAGAACCATGATGTAGTATGTGTTGCAGAAGAAGACGATCACCATTGACGCATAGCCCAGTCCTTAGGGACGAAGGAAGAAAGATAGGTAAATACAAAATAATCCACTATATCCAGTAGTATTGCAGAAGCTCTGCACTAGGCTTAAAGTATGCGCTAATATACTGTTAGACTGTATGCCAGTGGTAAGATACTGGTTAGAAAAGGTTGCGAGATGCATACTAAAGTATTCTTGGCAACATCTTGATAGCAAGATTTTGGCACTGGGGTATGAAATAAAAGTAACTGTTCTGTTCTGTTGGAGCATATTTCTTCTCTGAAAAGAATGAAGGTGTAAATCTGGTGTGAAGTGCAAAACTGCCTTTAAAGGATAGCTATTTATAGCAAAACAGCCTTTATGCAAACTTCTACAGATGTTGAATCTTCTCTTGCTCCTTATGTGCAAGGATGTATTGTGCACAATTTTCAATAGAGCTTAAATTGTGGGTTCTGTGGGCATGAAAGGTGTTTTGGAATATGCATCTGTTTACTTTGAAGAGACACAGAGAGAGAGAGAGAGAGAGAGAGAGAGAGAGAGAGAGAGAGATGGAGTGGATACCTTTGAACAACGGTGCAATGTTCCAAACGTTGATACTTCCAGCCTTCATGAACTGACCCAGAGCAATCTCCAGGAAGAAGATGGGAATACCGCCCAAAAATATGAACAGCCCATAGGGGATGAGGAACACTCCTGAGGGAGAGACAGGTAGACACATTTAAACACACAGGGGAGAGACAGAGAGGGAGAGACAGAGATCTCATCAAGATATGTTGCTCCTGATCCTTCACATTTAATAGCATTTTTACTATTCTCTACTCTAGGCTGGAGAGGTGTACACAAATTATCTAGAATGATGAGGTAATGTGCTTTAAGCCTTCCGCTAATTGGGGCTGAGTATGCGTGAGATAGAGAGAGGGAGGGACAGAGGGAGGGACAGAGAGAGGGACAATTCCCCTGTCACAGGCTAGCCCCTAGAAACCCCCCCTGGACTGGCCCAATCACCCGGACAATTTCCCTGTAATGCTGTTTGCTGCATTAGCCAGCGTCCTACAAGCTGTGCTGTGAACACATGGCAAACCCGTCATCCGCAATGAGGCCTCAGCCCCTGTTTTTGACTGACAGCTCCAGCAGCCCACAGGCTTCGGTGAGGGGGCAGGGCCTAGAGCGTGGGTGGCCAGTGAGAGGAGGCGGGGGCAGGGTCATTGGCTGTGTTAGCTGCAAGACTCCTAATGCAGATTATCCATTGAACAATGCACCACACTGAATGAAGATCTAGATGACGTCACCCCTCCACCAGCGACACCCTCCTCCTCCCCATCTCCTCCTGAGCCCGCAGGCCAGCTCATTGGCTGACAGTGAGAGCAAGTGAGAGAATGCTGAGAGGCGTTTATTCAAAACGCCACTCGTTGCGTAACATTGGGCTCCGCAGGGCAGGCTCACGGGAACAGCCAAAGGCTCCCTGGCGGAATGAAAAATGGATGCTTGGAGGCGAGAGGCGACCCCCTCTTTTGTTTATGGAATGCGATCGAAATGGGCGACAGCGGAATGAGCTCAGTGACATAATCACTGCGTTCCTCCACCCAGGTAGAGGGGGCAATGGGCATATCAAGAGCACTAGTGCATGGCTGTATGTTAATCCAATATAACGAAACTGTACTGTGACAAAGGAGATTGCAGCCCCCTTGGGAAAAAAAAATGTTCAACTAGAGGAATCCAAACTGGGTGTATGAATAGCTCTGCCTGAACTCCTTTTCACAGTGCATGAGCTACTGTTCGGAGTGAGGGGACCATGTCTGGGATAGAAGCCTTTTGATAAACTCCCCACAAAAGGACTGGAGAGGGGGGAGAACTGTATACAATATGAGCCACAGATCCTATTCTGCGTTACAGAAACAAATGCTATGCCATGACTAGCAGCATTACAACACCCTGACCTCTGCATTTGCTGCGCGAGCGACAATAAAATATGTAGTCGTGGGCTTTAAGAGTGGGGAGAAGAGATAGAGGCTGATTTGCAAACAAAGAGCACACTATGGAATTAGCTGCTGGATGATGAACGAGCGTGTGATTGTCAGCTCGCATTCTAAGAGGCGGAAATGAGACGCACTGTCGGCACGCCGGTGACTCACAGACACACACACACACATGCTGTCACACAGACGGCAAACACACTGCGCAGGACGTTGTGACTTTAGTCTGAGGAGGGGAGGGGTACAAGCATAGCAGTGGAGTTGAGTGCCAGACTCTATCTGATTTTAAAACCCGTGATGCTGCGATTAACAGCGATGGGCGGGGGGAGCCCATCCCGCCTCTTACACTTGGGTGCACACGAGTCTCTCTCTCCACAACTAATCCACAGCACCCAGCACCTCCCTGCTAATGGTGCCTTCCACTGCGGAAGACACGTGGCACTTACACTTAAGAAGACAACAAATCCATATTTCAGAGGCCTTCTCCGAATAAAGGACGCTACCGACTTAGTAACACTGGATCGGACTACGACTGGGCTTTTGTTGAATGCTGAATTTTCTCATCGGCCTTTTACTTTTGAGTAATTAGCTCGGCAATTAGCGGCGGTGCTGCATTAGCACTGAGCCGCTCAGGAAAAGTCGGCCCATTCAGGCACGCTGTAGTAGAGCAGGCTACGCTAAGCCTTCTATTCTCGATGGGCTAAGTAACTGTCTCGAGCCTTCTTCTGGCCTTTGGGTGAGAGGATGGGAGTGAATGCTGAATCCCTTGTTCTCACTGCTGGACAGAGGCTGCAAGCAGCTCGTGCACACCTGAGCTGACCTTTAGACCTGCTGCATCATCCTCTCAGGCAATCACGAGGCCTCTTTCTTTTTTTTACCGCTTTGCTATTAAGAAGTGGTGGTGGTTGGGGGGGTGGGGGGGGGGTATTAGGGTTAAGGTTGGGGGGGGGGGGGGGAGTGGGGGCTAGGTGACAGAGAGGAAAATGACAAAGCCTTGCTAACTGTGATTAGACACTTTGGTGTTGAGATGATAATATCACTCCTCTCCCTTCTCCTCCACACAGCCAACACATGGAACCCCACAACCCACCCAGTCAACACATACAATCATCTCCAGAGGGAAGGGGATTGGTTAGCATTTTACTATTAGCAGCTTGCCGGGAATACATCTCTGGCTCAGAGACTGCTGAAACAGCTAATGATCTCTCTGCTTTTCCCCCCTTCGTCATAGATGTAAACAAACACACATTTTTGAGATTAAGATATTGGCCATATCCTTAAATCACCTCACATGTGTGCATATATAATTTCCCCCTAGCCTGCGAATATAGAACTAATTTTAAACATCTTATGATGGATTAAGTCAACCCAATTACCCATTCCCTGGTTATTTTAGTGTTATTCAGATCAGTGGGTTCAGTCCACGGGATGAGATTACCAAACCATGCCGTCAACACACTTCAATACTGTGAAGTGACAGCCACCTTGAAGGTTTAAGGCATACAGTGGCCAAGCTGTTGGGGGTACTAGTAAGCTCCAGAAACTTCGCTCCCAGGCTGACGGAGCAGCAAACGGACCAGAGTATCAATCTCTCTGGATGATGAGATTAACAAGAGCCTCCCCGCACTTATAGACTCTCCTCAAACAGACCGTCAACCTGATATCCGTGACAAACATCAGTAAAAGTGAGGGCAAACATCAGTGGTGAGGACACGTAAGCCAATACAATAGCAGTGACCTTATCCACAGGCGTGCAAGAAAATTATGACTGCAACCGCCACGTGAGGTGGTGCCCTTCCAACAGTATATACGCCCTACTTTTTTCCATACCAAATGGTCTCTATTACGTTGAGAGATGAGAGTAAAAACACTCTTTCCTCTCTTAGTGGAGGTGGTGTGCCCCAGGGACCCAATGAGCAGTTCCAGGGCCTCATATTGGGTTTGCACCATTCCCTGCCTGAACCCTAAAGCGCCCTGAGTCCCAGTCAGAAAAAAGGGGGATTAAAAGATTAACAGACACTCTTCTTAATCGCTCGTCCACGTGGGGTGAAGAGCTGATGTCAGTTAGGGCAGAGAGCCAAATAAAGCGTACTTACACACTACAACCTCACACTGGACTCACTCCTCACACCGCTGCCTGCGAGAGCAAAAGCATGTCTGCTCCATTCATGCATATCATAGGACAGGGGGCCCACCATGGCAATTAGTTCTTGAAGTTGTTCGGTTACGTACAACAGCAATGCCAGAAAAACCCTGCACTGTAACTTTGAGGTAATGTCATTACAACACATGATTCTGGCCATAGGCTCATAAGCCAATCAAAGACCCATATAAAATACATCAGCACTCAAATGCCATGGCATGTGAATGACTCTAATCCCAATTCTTCAATAACTGAACAGATTCCACTGGATTGTAAGTATGAAAGAGCGAAGCCGTTTGACAGACAACAACGGGATGGTGGGGGGTGGGGGATCAGCTTTTGATTGGATATGCATTATAATCCCAGATGGCATAACTGAGGGATGACATCGCTGTTTGACTCGCATGAGGACATGCGGACGCGCACAGCAGCACGGGTGCACAGTGCAACGAGTGCAGGCAAGCGGACCTCCATGGGCCGCAGCCAAGGACAAGCAGAGGGCTCACTGCAGACCCTATAAATCTCCTGGCTGGCGGATGCTATGTGCTAACGCTACCTGCTGCTTTTCAGGAGGCACGCGCCAAGAAGCCAGCATCCACTGCCACACAACAGTTAAACCACTGCCTGCCTCTCTCTCTCTCTCTCTCTCTCTCTCTCTCTCTCTCTCTCTCTCTCTCTCTCTCTCTCTCTCTCTCTCTCTCTCTCTCTCTCTCTCTCTCTCTCTCTCACACACTCACACACTCACACACACACACACACACCAAAAGAGACCAAAAAATTCCGCAATGTCACAGCCTGCCACACAACTTATCAACTTATCAAGAGAATGCAGCATCCCTTATGGAACTGGCTTCCTTTATACACAATGCAGAACTGGACAGACCGAAAGAAGGTCATCCGGTTCCTTTTTTACAGATATGACAATCTGTCTTTTAAAATGTATTTTTTCTTGACTGTTGAATACAGATAAACCTATTTGGTGACAAAATGTTTCAGCCATGGACAGATACACTGATACTGTGGAGACCTCTCACTTGAATGACCCTGTGAGTGAGATATAATCATACGTATCAGTGTCACTGTCAGTTTAATGGGATGTAAACGCTGACAACTGGACAAGTGACAAATTAGATTCAGAAATGTAAACAACCAAGGAGACTTGAGTTTTGCATCAGTGGTGTCTGAGACAAGACCTGAAATTCTGATGTATGCATTTCCTGTGTTTCACCGTGTTTTTTCATGCAGTGCCAAAATGAAATAGAAACTACTGACTTATGTCAGCACTTATGACAGCAACGAGGACCTAAGAAGTGTTGTAGATTTTCTGTGATTAGCACACTTCAAAAATGTCTTAATGGCGCAACTGTAGTAAATTAGTTTCTCCATTTACTATCATATCAAGATGCAACATGAAAATAGTCTATCTACAGCAAACCTGCACGTTAAACAAGACGAAACTGTGCGTCAGCTCCGCTCATAAAAGCAAGGCTATAGGCTAGTTGTATTCCACAGATCATGAACCTGTGTAGACACCCCTTGATTGCAGTTTTGTCTCTACACCCGATTTCATGATCGTCATTTCTGAGCATCTCCTAGTGTGTGCGAAACATGGTAGTGTGAGAGAGGAGTACACCACGTGCCAATTCAAAGGCATCCTACTGTAGTGCATGGAAGCGGCATCACAGGAATTATTAATGAAATGGAATATAAAATGCATGAGCTCATATAAAATGTATTCTGAAAAACGCAAACTGCTGACTAATCTGCGATTTTTCAAATGCTCGTACATATCACCAAGCTGTTGACTTAATTGCCTTCATTTGAGTCACTTTTAATGAAATAAAATGTTTTACAAGTTTCTCATTCCCACACGGAGCCGATATTGGACAGAATTGCAGCCAGCAGGGCACTTTTTTTGTACTTTGTACAGTAACTTGTTTCTGTGTGAAGAGGACCTTTTCAACTTGGGGGCAGCTTAATTTGATTTGGCAAGAGTGTCTTGGTAGCCTCCATGGTATGCACACAATTTGAAAAGGACACACACTGAGTCTGGCAACCTGAACGGGAAAAACATCATCGTGTTACCTTAGAGCTCTCAGCTAGGGGCAAAGCAAGTATTTGGAGAGGAGAACTGAGACAAGGCAAGAGACATCACCATCCACTCATCAACCCTCTAGCCTTTTCTCCTGCTGGCAGGTCTGGCCTGAATTAAACATTGTTTTGCTAGAATTGATGCTCCCCCTGGACACTTCCCACCAGCGGGTCACCACTGCCCTTTTCAGTGGGTCAGTCTTGACAATCACCGAGAATAAATGGATTTGATCCAAACAGTCTCTTGTTAAAATAGATACCCTCTCTTCTCTCTCTCTCTCTTTCGCTCTCTTTTGCTTTTTCTCTCTCTCTCTCACACACCCACCCACACACACACACACACACACACACACACACACACACACACACACACACACACACACACACACACACACACACACACACACATAAAGACGACAGACTGACAAGTGCACCCCTGCTGTTGAATTTGATAAGTTAAATTACATTTAAAACAGTGCTCTGGGGGACTGTAACTGCACATATTCTATTACATCTTTTTTAACTGAATGATAACTGACACCACAGAGACAGAGGAGGTTCCACTGTTTATGTGGGGTTATCTTTGTTTGGATGAATGATGGATGGCACCCTAATGGAAAAGCCATGTTACTGTAAATAATCAAATCATAAAGAAACACATTAGACGCAGATGTGTAATTGTGTCCGTTTCAACTACAGTACACTTAGATACCTATAGCAGGTTATCTATGAAGCAAACTATATGCTATACTTTAAGGCTCCAGGTAGCCTTAAAATTGATTCAGATGTAAATACAAACATGGATGGATCATCAGTAATTATATTGTTTGCTACTTGTAAGGAGGTCTAGTATCAGCTTCATACTTTTAAATATCATTTTTTTTAATAAAGTACCCTTCACAAAATATGTTTCCCCCCCCCATCTTCTTAACAGACATAAACTGACTGTATTTGTCTAATTTTAAAGGACACATTGCTGAGGAATGTTTTGCATTTAGCTATTCCAAAAAAATCTACAGGTTCTGCATTTTTCTTTTTCTTTAGGAGGCACCAGCATTGAACATTCCTCCTGAAATATTTGTTTTTAATAATGTCAATCAAGTCCACAATTTACTTTCTTGTCGAAGCTCAAAGTCAGAGGAGCACTGGAGAGTGGATGAGCAGGAGCTGAAACAGTCATGCTGAAACCTTATCTTGTCTTATATAAGTGAGTCCTTGTATTGGTGAGAGCATGCGAGAGATAGCCTACTTCAGTGCCTCCACAAGACCAAAAAGTAATCATCTTTCAGTCTGTCTTGCTGATGCTCATACTTCTGTGAAGACCCAGCTGGCGATGTGTGTATTTGTTTGACTATGAACAGAAGGAGAATGAGAGACTGCTCTTTGATTGGTACCTCCAAGTTAATCGTAGTTGGATGAAACGAGATTAATTCAATTAAAGGTGTACCTCATGACAGCGATCACTGGCCTTTTTACAGGGCTCTTATGTAAATCAATTGATTAGCTTAAGTAAACTCTGGACACAGTCCAACTGGGGATTCGCTGGGGACATGTGGTGAGAGACATTCTTCATTGAGAAAAGAAACACAACAAAGCACTCTCTGTCGGGTCCTGCATGTGTGACTCACAGACAGCCCTTGGATGCTGCATTCAAATGATACTGATTCTTAGGAGAAAGATGACTGTTTACACTATTAATTATTAAACTATGTGGAAAGACCATTGGCCTCTTCGAAGAACCTATGCATATTGTGCAGTGGCAAGGTTAACCTGTATCTTTTGAAATTTGGTTCTCTAACTTATCAATCTTCTGATTTAAATTACACAGTAATATGGAGTTACATGCTTTAACATAGTATTTCACACCAGGCAAATGTATTCCACAATGGCGCAAAACACTAAGGTCACCCCACGTAGTAAATCGACATTCTTATCAGTATTCTCAACAGTAGCCTATACCGAGGAGAAACATAAACGTAATCGTGACTACCCCCTCCACCTCCGGTAGAAACGCCCCCCAAAGCACTGGAAAAACCCCAAGATTTGTCTTCAATAAGCAGACGTGATGTCGCGGTAATGACGTACTGACGTTGTTCTCCATCTTGCAGAGGTACCCCACTGAAGCACGGATTGGGTATAGACATTTAAAACGCACGATGCTCTAGCTAGTGCGTAGAATGAATGAAACGTCAGCTGACGTCCAACCTTCTCTGGTGCGTTATATCAGGAGTCACGGTACATCGGCATGACTGAACAAGGGCATGACTGAACTGTACGATAGGATGTGACATATGGTGTACTGTGTGACGGGACGGAGTAATACATCACAGAATTGCTGCTTGTATCAAACAACTCACCTCCTCCGTTTTTGTAGCAGAGGTAAGGAAAACGCCAAACGTTTCCCAGCCCTACTGCAAACCCCACGCAGGACATTATGAAATCCATCTGTCTGGTCCAAGTCTCTCTTTCTTGGTAACCCACTTTGACCGCAGTGGACACCGTTCCAGGTTGAGCCCCAGCACCGGCCGCGCCGGCGCCTCCAATAATGGTTCCATTTGCGCCTTGATGTCCATTTCCATTAGGGATGAGGTGACCCTTCCTCTCTTCCCCTAGGACCACGTTCACATCACAGCAGTCATTGTTAAAAGAAGAAGATTTCTCCATTCCAATTATACACTTGTAAACAAAACGCCCTCAACGTCCAGATAACACTGAGAAGTAGGGAATAAGTGAGAATATCACCCTATTTATTAATAGGATCTGGTCTTTTCAGGTCCCTGAAAGGGATGCAGTCAGTAGGTAGATTTTATTTTTCAGTAATCGTTTCGCAGTGTCAAATGCTCAACGATGAGCAGGCAGTCAGATTTGTTGGCGAAATTGGCAACTGGGATGTTGGTAACGTTGGTAAAATTCCGTTATAAAATGAGATAAAACGAACTAGTAAACGCTCATAAATGAAAATACGCCGAATTAAACAGCACCCTCAAAAACAATCCACGAAACACTTAAATGTGAGTCTGAAGAATCGCATGGGAACGTATCTCTCAAAGAGGAGACGAGTGTCGAGACGAAAAACTTGAGCGAACCTTGCGCGCACTATGAATGTAATGTTATTACATTCGTAGATTTTGTAATGAAATGTCGTGCCTAGACCATCTTCCTTTCTGCGTTCCTTCACTGAGAAATGAGTGAGCCGCGTCTGAGTGTCTGTAGATACCCCTTGCTGCCTTCTCTGCGTGCTGTCTGACTGAGTGGCGAGCGCTCGGAGCTTTAACAGGGTAGATGTCGCAAAAGACGTCACTTGGATTTCACCCCTCCCCCGTTCAGCTTAAGGATACAGCGACTCACTCAATTTATCGTGGCTATGGTCAACCTTGGGTGCGTTTCTGGAAGGCGTCGTTGTCTAACCACCGGAGGGCTCTCGGTCGTTACAATCGTCGTTCAGCGTTTTGGTGTTTCTGTAAAGAGTAGTTCCAATGATCAATCGCAAACATGGTTGCCAAGTTGGGTGGTTGCAACAACTGCTCGAGACCAGTCGTTAGAAGCGTCATATGGATACAACCACTAAGTGAGAATTTCATTCAAGTGAAGCATTAACATAATTGTAAACAATTACAAACAGCGTTTCTGAGAAATAACATAGACAGATGTACCGAATGGGAACAACAGGATTTTAATTATTTACTTTGAGAACAAGTAGGCCAATACACTTTTACTGGATCTTCTTTTAAAGACTAAACTCAACTACATGACTGAACAGTGATGAAATGCATCAATGCTGGTGTTCTATTGACAAAATCCAGCCCTCTATTGGTTGGAAATGGCTTAACACGCCCTCTACTGTTTGAAATCATCCTGAATCTTGCAAGGTTGATGCTGATAAGCCAACCGTTGAGTACATATCTATGTCAAGATATTCATAGACTCTCAGTCTATTAAATATAAGGTGAGTTGATGTAACCATGGTTGTCTGATCACATGAGTGACATATTTCATTATGGGAACGCTCCTGGCATTTCTGACCACAGAAGAACCAATTACACTGTGTCTGTCTGTAGACAGACCAATCGCAGCCCAGGGGCGGGATCCCTGCATCCCTTTTTATATGGCTGTGCAACCTTCTCACTTCTTAAGCCAGCATGCTTTTCTCGTGCACAAATGCAGGAAGGGAAGTGTGGTGACCTTTCACTGCAGTTTCGATGTCTGGGCTATATGTCACAGACATGACAGAAATGTAAATATACTAACTCATCAATGATGGCTGATACCAAACTAATTGTGCATTAATGGCCATAATCTAAGGCAAACTCAATGCATAAAAATAGGGCCGGCAGTATCAGTGTTGCAGCAGAAACGTTGCTGGTGTGAACATGCGCAACTGAGCCACATCAGTTTCACAATGTAGCCACCTGTCGGCATGGCAACGTAACGCGTCTTGCACACCACCATGCAATGCAGGTGGTGTGCAAGACGGGTTACGTTTCCATGCCGACAGGTGAAAACTGAGCTTTTCTGAAAATGATGATGACATGGCTCCCACCTTATCCAAACACCTTTCATTCTCTGTGAAGGCTGAGCTCTGCCCTCTAAAGCCTCCATCGCGTCCTCAGTGGCAATGCATATAAAAATCTATTTTTGAATGTCAGACACATCATGGTTGCCAGCCAATTTGTTCTATTTCTACGAGGAGGATGTAATGAATTAAACACATCAGTGGCCAAAGCCTTATCTGGTTCTGTCTGATATAAAGTGGTGCTAAATGCAACAACTTTAAGCAGGCTAGGTTCACATCTTGGGGAAAATTCTGTTCACCCAAATCATGTTTTGCTGATGTTGAAAAATAAACAATATTTTCTGTGGTGGGTCCGTAATAACATTGCCAAACCCCTACGCATTTCTTTATGAGTTGTGCCATGTCTTGGTTGCACAACTGTTAACATGGTACATGTTATGTCCTAATGCCCTCCTTTAACACTGAGAATCCTCTGAAGGAATCCAATGCTGCCAATGACTGCAGGAAAACAGTGACACTGACGAAAATTTGTAATGGGGGCAGGGGGAACCCTACACCTGTCATTCTAGTTCAGTCTGGTGATGCATTCGCTTGTGTGCAGCTGTGTCTGTGACTGTGTCCTTGCATCATTTCTCATTGACAGTTTGCACAACACATGTCGTGGTAGGAAGCACCAATTATGGGCAGAAATGGATTGTTAGATGAACTGTTGGGCTGCGTGGCTGTGTGCCTCTGTGTATGTTTGTTTGTTTGCCTGTGGTCTGCCCTAGTAATAATAATAATACATTTTATTTATTAAAAGTAGTCCTCACTAAGAAGAAGGATGGGTCTTGGAGGTTCTACGTAGATTACCACAAGCTTGAGGTGATAACCCACAAGGACTCCTTCCCCTTGTCACATACTGAGCACTCTCTCACCAGCCTCACCAAGGCCAAAACGGTTGTGAGTGGATATTGGAAGGTGGAGGTGGCACCCACAGACCAAGAGAAAACCACTTTCGCCACCCCCTTTGGTCTTTACCTGTTTGAGTTCATGCAATTCGGCCTTTGTAGTGCCCCAGCTATGCTTCAGAGGCTGATGCAGCCCTGTTTGGGGATGCAGGTGTTTGACTCCCTCCCCATCTACCTGGATAATGTTAGTCTATACGGCCGATTTCACAACTCACTTGCAACACTCAGGAGCAGGTCTTTTGCCAGCTTATTCCTGCTAGCCTCGATGGTTTTGGCGCAGCCCTTGCTCAAGTTCAAAAGGGAAACGAGATAATGATTACATATGCTTGCTGCAGCTTACACCCCTCAGAGCGTAATGATCAAAATTATACAGCTCCTTCAAGTTAGAGCTCCAGGCTTTGAAGTGGGCTATAACATAGATATTTAAGGACTATCTGTGGGGGGTGGGAGTCACTGGTCATGTAAGAGGGGACAGGATGGCTTAGTTACTGTGTAGGAGATTTTATTGAGTGGGTATGAGCATGAGGGCCAGGACACGGGCAGCAGAATGCCCCACCTGTGTGGTCGGAAAGTCAGGGGGGCAGCCAAGCCTCTGCCACCTATTCCTTCCAGCTACCCTCTTGAGATTGTCATTAGATTTCTTGTCCATTGGAAGACCCTCTGATCATTACCAGGATATCCTTACCAGGATTACAGATTTATTTACGCATTACTTGTGCCAATCCCGGACCAGATTGTTTCCAACACAGTCAAGGCTCATCCTTCCATTTGGCTGCCCTGAATGAATCCTCACTGACTAGGGAGCAGCCTTTGAGTTGACCCTGATCCATCAGCTCTATGGCTGTAAGAAGGATCGCACCACCCCATAACATCAGCAGGGCAATGGGGCTTGTTAATGGTTCAACTGTACCCCTTCTATTCCTCTTAAGCATGACTGAGGCAAGCCCAGTGGCCCAGCCAGCTGCCTGCACATTTACAAGCTTACAATAATACTCCACATGGAAGAACCGTAATTACTCCACTGTGTGCTTTTTGGCCGTCATGCCAGATGATCAGTGGATTTGCTCCATGAGGTTCCACCACAACACAGAGATGACCTGGAAGACTGGGTACCCGACACCACCTCTTTTACCTGGGGAGAGTCTCCTCATCACTCCACAACCAGCCAGTCTTTACAATATGGCTTAAGGGTAATGGAGGCCCCTTCTGAACCATCCACCGCAACAACATGCACTCATGCTCTGGGGATCTGCCTATTATCGATCAAGTGCCCTGTCTCAGCCTGCCTCTCTACCCCAGTTTAACCCTGCATCATCCTTGTCAATGGACCCAGGCCATAAACCAAGTGCTGTGGTATGAGAAAGAGTTTCAAGTGCCCTGAAGTCCAAAAACATTTTTTCCTCTAAAACTCTCTTGATGTTGTTTGAGACTGCATTATTCAGCATCACAGGCACTCATGACAGACAAGTTAATATTTTGTGGGATAGCTGGATTGGCTGGGAATACCTGGAGCTCAGTATTTGAATGATTGAGCATCAACCCATATGAATGGATAATCTCCCCTTAAGAAGTGGTGTAGATAGAAAAAAGTAGGGGTCTAAGTACTAATCCCTGAGGTACACCAGTGGAAAGGTGATGAGATTTTGATACTTGTCTCTGCCAAGAAACACCGAATGAACGTCCACTGACATAAGATTCAAACCAGCTGTGTGCTTTCCCTTAAATTCCCAGTTTGGACAGTGAAGAGAAAAGGATGTTGTAAGATAATTACAGCATATACTGTGAGTGAACATGAGATTCATGACTGTGTGACAACCAGATGTTGACCAGCATAATATCCAAAATGGTATCTTATCATGGGAACAAAGGTCAAGCTGGTATTGCTGAGACACCTGGGGTCAGGAAGCAAACTGATGTGTGATCAACTAATCATAGTATGGGAATGGGGGTAGGCCATTGAAAACCATCTCAGGCAGCAGGTCAGTAACAACAAAAGGTTTCCAGACCTGTTTGCATTTGAAGCTTAGCTAATATACATTAAAGCTTAGGAGGTGTCTTAAAAAGTATGGCTAGAGTTGGAGATGCTTGTGGTTCAGATCTGCACCACTGTATCCGGAGTATGTTCCACGTTCTTCGTAACTGCCCTTTACTGGAATGAAGACAGATTTCTTTTTTTAACCACAAAATAAACTTCCCTTTTCTAACAATATCATGGTTCACTGTGCTAAATGTTGCTGAGAAGTGAAGTTTAATCAGATCTGTTGACTGAGCAGTCTTTTGCTACTCTCAATGCTTCAGTCACAGATAAATTAGCACTTTCAGTGTAATAACCACTGTTAAAATTAGGCTTCTTATTAGGCTGCTTAGCATCTAGCAAATTATTTGAGGGGAAATCAGAAACTTGCTTGATGACAACCTTCTCAAGAATCTTTGACAAAAAGGGTTAGCGAGTGAAACTGACAGTTTTTTTCAATTGCTTACACACATTTTTTGAAAGCAAACCTCATTATCTCAAAACTCTAAACACAAATCCTAAAACCACACACACAAAATGCAGGAGATACATACTGTATCTCCTGCAAAATGCTACTTTGCCTTCAAAACAATGTTATGTCTCCTCAAAATGTTATTTTGTGTTCAAATGACATACAGTAGACACTGTGAGACTACTATGAGTAGACACTTCTAAGTACCCATTGAACTCTGATTTGCTCAATGGAAAACACTACTATGAATAGGAAAACACCAGTATGAAGGCCTTATCAGGAGCATGTTCAGCGTCACTGTACGCTTACTCCTGTTGTAAAATATACCTGTACAATGTTTTTACTCAAATATAAAACAAAACACAAATATAAAGTAACAACAAAAATGATATCTTGGATTACAATACAGTACAGTAATGTGTCAGTGCTCAGTCGCGTCAAATTGCAATCAAATTGTGCACTCGCAAAACATTACTGTATATATACTGTATATTACCAATAATGTGTTGGATTTTACAGTATAATTAGTTACTTCAGCTATTGTATTGGGAAAGTAGACAGGTCAAAAAGAAAGTTATCAGAACGATGGATAGCACTCTGACACACAGTAATGTAAACAGACAGTCAAAGTGCTGAAGCGTTTGTGCAGCGACACACAGCAGCTTTATCCATATCTGAAGAACACATACACTACCATCAGGTGCTCGGAGGCAACCTGACTCAGAAATGTTAACAACCTGTTAGATAGGGGCACAGCAGCTTGAATGATAACACCTGTGCAGGAGACGTTATTGCTATGTCCTTCCAGTGGTCATCAGCTCATAGGCGATAATGAGCTTTTATGACAAGGCAAAACGTCTGTCTGACCACTACAACAGGGACATAGCAATAACTTTCCTGCACAACTAGTATCTTTGAGGGGCTGTTTTAGAGCAGAGATTGCTCAGCAGTCCTCAGTCTCCCAACTTGCCAAGATGCTGCTTGTGGATTATCACTCCGTAACATCTACCTTCATTAAAGGCACCCAGTGCAACTTTCGAGGCAAAAATAAACATTCAATTTCTAGTCTTTTTTACACGTAGTAAGTTTCAATAACTCCATACCATTACATATCGACATTCAAGGAGCAAAGATGAGACGTCGTTGTGTGGTGAGAACTGATAGAAAATCGTAAACAACAACAATCTTTATTTATTGGTGCCACCAATAAATAAAGCAGGATTCCCGTCGGCAATTCTCGTTGGAGTTTTCCGATGAGTGCCGAACACTTCCGGAAATTCTAACACGCAAGGCAGTGCTGTCTGTCCTAAGGTATTTGCTGAATGTTACACAATGATATTCCGCAAATGTGGCCCATGCATTGAATACAGTTGTTAGTACTTAGTTGCTAGTTGCTAGTTATTATTATTACCTGTCCAACAGCACACGTGCAAGTTCGCTGTTCCTCTGCAGCCCGAGTTTCTCGCTTAGCTTCCTCCATTCGTCAAATGTGTCGCCCAAAAGCACACGACACCCATATGCTTCTTATGAGACTTCTGTTTTTTCTGTGGTGTCGTGAAAACACGAGGTCGACCACGCTTTCTCTTCGTCTTCGCCTCGGAACAACTTAGATCCGCCATCATGAAATAGAACCATGCACTCGCAAATAGTGAAGTCACGTGTTCGTAAACTCGTCTCATCTTTGCTCCTTGAATGTCGATATGTAATGGTATGGCGTTATTGAAACTTACTATGTGTGAAAAAGACTAGAAATTGAATGTTTATTTTTGCCTCGAAAGTTGCACTGGGTGCCTTTAAGACCTACTTGAGGGAGCATGGAGCAGGAGAGGTTGAATGGACTTGCTATCCTGTCCATTGAAAAAGCATATCATGCATCACCACTTTTATGTTTGAAAGGCATCGTTAGGCTTGCAGGTGTGCTGTGCCTCTGGCTGTGCTCAGTCAGCCTGACGGTCTTGACGTTCAGATTTTGCAACTAAACTAGCTATATAGTAAAGTATCGTCACATGATCAAATAGAGACTTGACATTGGACAATAAGATATATTTTACCCAGCAATCATCATTGCATATCTGTAACTGACAAAAATACCAAAGAAAATAAGGAATTATTAATTTAAAGTTTTTTTTTTAAGTTTCCATAGTTTATGTAGGTATGTACTTGTGTTATAGATTGCTACTGACTATTTCCCTCCCCAAAAATAATGAAAACCATGACAGAGATAGGTTTGCCATTTCGAGGGCATAAGGTACTCTTTTACATGTACCATAACTCATCATTGATCACAGGCGGTTTACATAGCAACGCTGAGAGAAGGTCACTTCTGATAAATGCATTTTGGGTGAGCCCGCTTTGCCCACGGGCCCAGGGGCAACTGCAATGTCTATAGTTACGCCCCTGACAGAACACTCAATTAAAGCCAACAGCAAATAAACAAAATATACCTCTTTCAACCACAAATAAGAGATAAGTAACAGCGACTTCACGCAGAGGCTCTGGCTTAGGGGCACGTTCGGTAATCCATCCCTGCACAGAGAGGACGAATGGAGGCGTGTGTCACCTCCAGAGGGGGGTTACCTGAAGCCTACAGAGAACAGATTCCCCATGTTTCTGAGACCTATGTTAACAAGAATCTATTCAGCTGCAGGACTGAGACCACAGCACCACTCAGACCATTCATATGAAAAAAATAAAAATCTTACAACGCAGAACAACACTTAGTACCCTTCAATTTACCCCCAGCACAGGGGGAGAACGAGAGACAGAGGGTAGAGATACAAATTTTACACTAATATGAACAGTGAGCGAGGGGTGACAGGGTTTTGAACAAATAGGTCTTGTGGATTGTAACGGGACCGAGCGGTGTCACCGTGTGCGGGTGGGCCTAACCAAAACGCAGAGGCAGAGTAGGTTTAAAGATCTTTATATGGAATTAAAAGCAGGACACAAATATTACAGGTTCCCCAAATGTTGATCAGCCCCGAGTCCTCCTCTGTTCAGCCTCATATTCTAGAGGGCAAAAATCAGCAGCAGACTCCCTACATTCGACAAGACAAGATACATATACACCCCACGGACTTACACCATTTACAAACAGGGGGTACCCTTAACAAATCAATTAACATACAAAAAATAGGAAAGACTCTGATAAGCAAATGTTACATAGTGCAGGGTATAACCAGCTTGATTCCAAGTCCAAACAATATAATCAGGTATCCCTGCGGCAAAATAATCATTAAAAATGGATGCCGCTTGACAAGGCCGATCTAAGTCATCCCCATTGCCACAATCTGGGTTAACCTGCCCAATCGGACCAGGAACCAATTAAAGATTCCCTGTTTCCCTGCGGCACCCTTTTCCTGTGGGACTGATGTATACAGACATGGGGTGTGTTCCAAAGGGCTTAAAATGGCTCCTTCCTTCCTTCCTTCCTATTCAGAGAGCAAGGACTGTCCCAATGTTTTTAAACTTTCTGTTCTGCTTTAGTCAGAGACCTTGAAATACGTCACATAATGGTCGTTTTTCAAGAGAGCGTCTGAGCTTCCTTGATGCCCTAATGGCGGCATTTAATACCTATAACTCTGTGCGCCCTTCCCTAACCGGAGCTTTTTGTTTTATTTCGAAAACAATGGCGGACATAATGGTTACGGTGGCTACGGTAGCAGAGTCAGTAGACCACAAGGCTCCAGACCATAAATGTGAATATCAGCAGTAATTAAACAACTGTACTGATATTAAATGTACTACTAACAAGCCATTCTCAAATTAAAGCCAGTGACATGAGTATTTTGGTGGATTTTAACGATATACTGACAGTTAGCATACCTAGCTAGGTAGCATTTCCATTGGATCTGAATGGCAGTTATGCTAAGCAGCTGGCTATCCCCCCACCCGGGACTGTAGTTAGACCTACGAAGAGGCACTAAATTGGGTTACTTTTCGCTTGGTGAGCGGGGGCAGGTGGCAGGCTCCAGGCGCTCGTTACAACGGGCTATTCCACCACCCGGCAATAGCCTGTTGGTGCACTTTTAATCAGACACTTTTCGTTTGACGAGCGGGGGCAATTATGCCGTGATTGATTAACAAAGAATTATCTGAATTCGTTAGGGAGGTTTCCGTTAGCCATGTCGCTGTCAGTAGCTGATGATGATTGCTCGCTTGCTAACAACGTGCTTGTTAACGCACAGCGTGATGACACCACATACTGCCGTCTGACAGAGCGCGCTAGTGCGAGCAGATACGTACACACAGCGTGACGACGTCTGAATAGAGTGTCCCGAATCATCGAAAATCATGAAAAAAATGTGGCATACACCTGTCTGACTAGACATCGAGGAAACAAGAGAGCTCTTTAAGAAATGGAACACGGCCATGGACAATCACGCTGCCGGTAACTCCTTTTACAGACGTTTTTAACTTGTTGTTTGCCTAAACAATAAATGTCTTCATCACATAACAACAGACTCCCTTATGTATATGTCCGTTGCAATGCGTTGGCATTTGAATGTCTGTGTACAGTGTGTTAGTGTATTGTTCGTTATGGCTTATTTGTGCCGGAATGGCACCGTTTTTCTGTGAGGTCTCATCCAGACGTCACATGGATAGAGGACATACTTTATCCAGACAAGAACTAAGCGTAGATCAAAGAGTGTCCGTAGTATCATTAACCTCTTGTAATGAGAAGACCCATGTTTGAGATTAAACAAGCTAAGTTAGAACAAGAAGTTTACTGAATGAGAATTGTCCATATGAATATTCATATCACCAAGGATTAATAATAGTCAATTATCCACTAGAAGTGCAAGCAGCAGAATGTCCAGCTCATACACAAAGCTGTCAAGTTGACCTGGTGGCCAAAGAATAACCACCAGGTATAGCTATCATGACAGCATGACATTCAATGGAGTCATGTGCTATGTACAGGCAAATTCCATTCATTAGAGACTACAAAGCCTGTTCCACCTTCTCTACCAGGTAAATGAGAGGTATGGGGGAAGCAAAATTAACTGTAGGGATGACTGTGAGGCCAAGGGGGGGGGGGGGAATAACTGCAGACCTGTCACTGGTTAGTGAAAGCTCCCTAAGTGTCTAAATGCAAATGCAAATGCAAATGACTGCGCTCAAAACTTAAGTCAGAACAAGACAGAAAGGGCACATCACACCAGTATTAACATCACTGCACTGGTTACCTGTTAGTTTCAGAAAAGATTTCAAAATTCTCTTACTACTCTATAAATCACTCCATAGTCATGCACCTGAATATACAGTACCAGTCAAAAGTTTGGACACATCTTCTCATTTTTTGAGAAGTTTTTTCTTTCCTTTTTTCATTTTCTACATGGTAGATAGGCCCTGAGATAACGGACAAAACAGGTTTTGATTTTCCCAAAAAATATTTGGATAACTTCCAAAATATATGATTACATTTCTGTCAAATGAAGTTTTGTCTATCCTGTTTTGGTTCAACCTCCCAGTTGTAGATTTTTTATGTTAATTGAATGTTTGCTGGGTCAGCACTTGATTTTTGTCAACACCATCATAAACATAAATAGACTTATGGAAATTATTTTAAATGTTCCCCTTATAATGTACACAGGTCTTTAAATCATTAAAAACAAAAGTTTAGAGCCAAAGAAGTCAATGTTAAATGAGTCGAATTGAAATCATACCACAAATTACATTTGTCTTTAACCTTCAGATTTAACAGAGACATTTTTAAGCATTAAAAATACACATCTACATTGGAAATGTGTTAGTCTTTGAACAAATATCCTTCAAGGAATGAAACAGATACCATTTTTTTTTTAACTATAAAATAGTATATCTGAAGTTGTTGACACTCTAAATCTAAACTAGATTTATTTCGACACATGAAACTGAAATAGCAATAAAAATCCATAGGAAGTGATATTTTTGGCATAAACAGCATTAAAATGATTAAAATGGACACTAAAATGGCCTTAGTCAACACCATCAGAGAAAGTCAACTCCATCAGACACAAATGTTGATGGTGTTGACGTCTGATGGTGTTGACAAAAAAGTACATTTCTCCTTATATCACACAAGATTCTCACAGGAGCCATCTTGTTTATCATCTGTTGATCATGGTCCAGCCAATCTATATAAATAAACACTAGATTGCAGAACTTTTTACTCTAATGTTGACTCTTTAGCCATTTTGGAGTTGATACGCTATGGTTGTGACGTGTGCATATTAGTAAATAGATATGAAAAACAAAGTATTATTAAAAACTTACCAGAGCTCAAATTTTCTCATGTCACCAGGAAGACCAAGGAGGAAGGAAAGGGGTCCTTTGAGTTAAAGCTGCCCTAAATTATTCCTGATTTTTTTCCCAATTTAAAAAAGTCTGATGGTGTTGACGAAAACTCTGGACACATGTTCAACTGACCAGAAAGTACATTCAAATTTTTTTTTTTATGTTTGTGAAATAAATACTATGTTATTTACATATGATATAGATAAAGTTCAATTTTATATCACTTTTCAGACTTTTTAAAGCACTTCAGTGTGATGTGACCTGCTTTCGGACATGGGTTTTTGTAGGTACTGGTCACATATCATATCATTAAGAATAAAAACAAAATGTTAGACAACAACAAAACACACTTTGTTGTGCTACCCTTATCCTGTTGATGAGTTTGGTGAGGCTTTTAAAATATATTACGTACATTTTAAGATAAAAAAACTGTGATTTATGTCACGGACATGTTTTGTCCCAGGTCTCAAGAATCACTGATGTGTTCTTTCGTAGTTTAAATGTCTTCAGTTTTAACCTACAATGTAGAAAATAATAAAAGTAAAGAAAACAATTCTCCAAAAAATATAAAGTGTGTCCAAACTTTTGACTGGTACTATGCCCCCAGCCTTTGGGAACTCTTCCAGAATACCTAAGAATGGCTGAAACGGTGGACACCTTTAAACATGCACTTAAGACATACCACTTCGATCTCGCTTATTACTCACTGTAACATTTATCTGTTAACTTATTTGTTGAATCATCAACAAAGTCCCATGGAAAAAGCCATGGGCAAAACCTTCTAGGTGGGCAGGTGAGACAAGTTCCAACATTCCAAAAACCCTTCTGGCTTTCAGCAAACGTACCATCTTTTTATTTAGTTCTGTGGAACACAATGTTCCTCGCTCAAATAAAAAAATGTGTTTTGATGTTTCCACAAATGAGCATACTGGTGTTCTATCTGCCGGGGGGATATGTCACTCTTGCCTGTCTTCAAAACTTGAGAGCCCTGGGGATATATTAGGTCCACACCCTCAACCTAGGAGTCAGTCACCATGACCGTCATCTGAGTCTGTTCACTCGACAGTGGGTTCTTTCTCACTGGGTTGATCAGAACAGGTTTGCAGTTTGCATATATCTGTTGAGACAGATATCAATCGCCAACTTCCTATCATCGTCTGTGGTCCACCCACTTTCCTTGGAATCCGGCACGGAGGGTTGGGACTTGTCTAGTTGCAACATTTGACTTATACGAATAATTTACAAATAATTGAGATAATGACCAAAATTATATCACTGTTAAGATGATAATTATGATAAAACTACACATGATACAGGAATACAATGTTGTGGCATGTAAAATAGTTTTGTTTTATTTTTCGTATTACCAGTCCTTCAAAACGTACATTACATGTAAAACTGTTTAATTAGTGGTCTGACAGTGCATATGTCCAGATGATGTTACACCTGAACACATGCTACACTTGAACATGCTCACTTAAAGTTACAGTTTGCAACAATTATACTTCAGGATTAGGGTTAGAATTAGCAATTTCACCTTAAAATAATACCTTGAAAAGAATTGGGGCGCTACAATGACTTTTAATATGGAGAATCGTCTCTGTGCCATTGTAATACCAGGGTCCATAGGCATATAACTGCTAAATGTAGGATTGCCTGACGCCGCCCGGCTTTCTATTGTCTGCCGAACTAGTAAGTAGCTTATTTGCCGTCTTGCTTTGTCTTGTGTTGCACTTGCTTGATGTTTGACTGTGTTAGGACAGTTGTTGAGTAACTAGTTTGTCATAATGTCAAAGTCGTCACATTTCAAGAGATTTCGTTAGTTTTAGCCGCTAGCATATCGTTAGCGAATAGCAATTGATCCGGAATGCTTCTTTAACATGAATTGGCATGTTATTTGTAACAACAATACTGATGGTTTGAATAGAAGGGCTATTTAACATTGCCTGTTAGATAAACTAGAATTAGAACCGTACATATTGGGATACAGGGCTCTCAAGTGTCACTCATTTCGGTCTTTTGTCACGCACTCCCGCCACACATCGTATTTCTCGCTGAAAAAAAAAAAACCTGGGCTATTTAATGTGCCGCAGCGCGCAAACATGACCTGGCCGCGCTGCCCTCACCATGGAGGAATCAGTCTCACCGAATCCCCTGCAGTTCTGCCGTGAAGTGCCACTTATCAGCCAATAAAAAAAAGAAATGGGCTACACAATAGCCGAGCAGTAAAAAAAGGCATATTTTGTATCTGTTGTATCTGGGTAAGATTTAATCCAGCAACCAATGAAAATAAAGCATCCTGGATTTGCGCGCAATTGATCTTCCGAAAGTTTCGTTCACCTGAGGAAACCACTGAAACTCCGAGCATCACTCTTCTACAAGGAGTAAGGCGTCTCCTGTTTTAATGTTATGACACAAGCAATGACAACTTGACTGCAGTTCACTCTTTTTACTTTCTTAACTTTTGCATTTCATGCAGTTATAAGATGACGTGTCTCTCAGAAGTTTCTGAGTTTGGGGATTCGTTGAGTAGTTATGATTTTATTTAAGATCAACAAAGGGAGGCTGTCAATGGATAGTCTGATGTTACAAGGAAGTATCAGAGTTATTATAGTCTTATAGCTCTCCCAAAGGTTTACCTCCCATTTTCTGATGTCTCAATGATTGAGCATGGCCATCATTGAGGAGCAGCGGCCCCTTGGCAACTTTTTTGGGTTTTCATTTCTTCCTCCTTCTGCAAATTATGACAGGTGCCACAGTTGTATGTGCAGGTTGTGTAATGCTTCTTCAAAGTGTTCTTGGTAATGCTCAAACTCAAACTCGCAAAATGGCAGATTTACAACGTTTGTATGCCTTTGTCTGTGATTTGACCCATCCAAGTACGCAAACTTTGCAAAAGAATTATAAATATGCTGTAGGTTTGTTTTGCTTTGTCAATAACCTTGTATTATGTCTTCTTGTCCTGTCTTACTTACACCCCATGGCCTTCAAATCAAAGTCTATTAAAACAAAATGCTTTTCAGTTATTTTTGTCTTTTTCCACAGGTCTACAGACATTAAGACATTTCACACAATGCCACAATGAATGACCTCAGCATCAGAGATGTCTCACCTCATGACTGGCACCTATCTTCCTGCATAGTTACTGAGATAAAGAGAACACGAAGTGACATAAGGTACGGGTGGGGTGGTATAACGTGACTTAAAGCACTTCTGCAAGAATTTGATTGAACCCTTTCTCTGTTCTAGCACACTATGTTCTCACAACCCCTTCTTAATATTTCACATGATATGTTTTGCACTACAACATTTTTCATCAACATTTTCCTTATACACAAGATTACAAAAAATATAATACTGCGAGAATTAAACCAAATGTTTTGACATTAAAAACAAATTACTGGCCAAGCATCTTATTCAATTTCTGTAAAAACTTATTGGTTACATTACATTAATTGACATATGAGGTAGATGAATGCAATGAGTGATTCATGACATGATTAATCAAGTAAGGATGATTCACAGTGGAAGTTAAACAAATAGCCTGAAGGTAGAGGGGACAGAGTATCTGTTCATACACACACAGACACACATGCAACACTGTGTCTCTTTACAAGTGTTTGTAATAATACTTTCCTATATGGACCTAACAATAACAATAGCCTAACTTTGACATGTCAGGCCTATCAATAACAATATGCTATCTATCTATCTACCTATCTATCTATATATGGTGGTGTAGTTGAAGGCCGCGGGCGGCGGAACGCGGGCCGCGCGGGGGGGGGCCTCAACTACCCCTAACTAGCTTTGGGGGGGCACAGCTTGCAAAAGTTTGAGAACCCCTGCTCTAGGCTATACTGTCCTAAATTAAAATTCACAAAGGCTTAAGGCCTCAATATACTTCTGCATCCCTCTTGATTGATTCAGAAAAATTTAAACGTACTGGTCGGGCTTACATACTACTCCGACCGCTATGCGTCCTAAAGCCTGTTCAACGCCGGACCGCTGGGTGGGGTAACGAGCCCGTATCTACCCCATTACCTCTTTATTGGAAGTCATTGATTGTTTTCCCTCCCAACTGTCACTGACATGCCATGACACGGACGCTGCTTCTGGACCTGTCGGCAGGTGTCGTCACATGGGCCTTGGAGACATTTAGCTTAGTCAATATTTGCATGTCTAATGCTATATATTCACTTGAGAAGGCAAATGTATCTTAATGTAACACACAAAACCCGGGCCTATGGCATGGCAGATGCTGTGGTAATGCTAATGCTAATGTTCTTGCTAACTGTACTTGTTAAGTAAATTCACCTCTATAACAAACAGTAATAGTTTAATTTCTCTTTTTACAACATGATGAAAGCAACCTTCTCAAATGAAATGGCCGTCAAATAACTGCTGCTGTCTATTGTAATAATAGTAGTAATTCTGACCCCATACTGTCAATAAATAGGCTTGTTATCTTTCTGGCATTTCCTTGTATGTCATCACAGGAAGTAATACAGATAACCTAGCCGGTAGACTCATCTAGAGTTTGTACCCTAGGTGAACATACTGCAACTATCCTGCTTTGTCACAACACTGCGATGACATAATATCCCAGCAGAATGTTCTCCAGGGTCAGACGACATTATCATGATAAGACTCCCCATTTGTTATTGTGTTCCATACCAGAACTTACAACCACATTTAAGTGTTTTGGTTTGTTATTAAAGTAATGCAACCTATAGCCTGGAGCAGATGGGTCCCTCCCCTGAGCTGGGTTCCGCTCAAGGTTCCTTCCTGTTAAAAGGGAGGCTTTTCTTTCCACCGTCGTCCTTGACCTTGCTCTAGGGGGGGTTAGGCCTTGGGCTCTGTAAAGTGATTTGTGATAGTGTCTATTGTTAAAGGCGCTGTACAAATTATCGTATTAAAATAAAATTGAATGGAATTTATACTCCAATCTAGGAGTAAGACAGTTATGTTGTAAATAGACATAGTACTAACTCTATGACCTTTGAGGGAAGACATCTGGTCATTGCTGTAATGGGAATAGTCGTATAGCAGACATCAGACTGGAGTCAAGTTTCGATCAGATAATGAAAATGAAGAAAAGATGAATAATCAGTGTAGCTTTTGATGGCATTGACTTAATAGTAATAAGTCAAACCACCACCTCAATGTTGTACTTGCCTGGTCATAATTCACGGACAGTTATGAGCTCTGTGGGGGGCAGATTTAAAAGACTTGTTTGAGAAGGTCAAGGCATGGATACTATTTCTCACAGCAGGAAGACTGGTGTCTGTTCTGTTCAGGGGAATGAAGAGTTAAGTCTTCGTGTCCGGAGTCGAGAACAGCATATTCCTGTTACAGGATTTTTTTTCTACTCAGATGTCCATACCTTCCATGTCCTTAGGTCTAATGTTCAGTAAAGGTTATTCATATTAAAGAGACTTTCATTTCATTTTATAATGGAGAACCTATAGCATTTCATGGTATATTTGCTTGTTTTGTTTGTTTATGTTTGCATTTTAAGTTGCATCACGTGTTAGAATCCACACCGTCTTGGGCAGCTAAATGCCACAGCTGGTTACTCTATACTGCAGACCCGGTACTGTACCATGCAATGTTTAAATCAGCCCGTGTGTTGAAACCTTGGTATGCACAAGGGGATCATAGATGTCTTTGTGAGCACTGCAAGTGTGAGATATCCTGGCACTTCTCTTCCCGACCCTGGAGGGGAGTTCTGCTACGGTTGCACTTACACGTTTCTTTAGCTCTAAGTTTAGTTTAGAATAGACCATGTGATTGAGGAGCAGCTGCCAGCAAAAGGTTAGAGCCTTTTTAATGGCACTTTAGAAATAGCTGCCACACCAGATCACAGCACACTCTCTCACTCCTTTTGCTATCTATGATGATATGGGACAGATGGAATGTATATTATGCATTTTAAAGTGTTTCACACACTTTTGTGAACCAGATGGATGCTTTTGCTCACCTTCTGTTAGCATTCCCCTTGACAATCTTTTAAAAATATGTTGTTTTCACTGGCTTCTTAAACATGAACTCTGAATTATTTTATTGTAGTAGTGCTTCATTAATGACTTTGTAGCATTTATTTGCATTTGTGTTTCATTTTGAAGTGTTTTGAATTTCTTTGAGAACCAACGTCGCACTCCTAGAAACTGGAAACATTTCAGAAAAGAGTTTCAGTACAGACCAGACTTCAATTTCACGAGAAATATATTTGGGTTCGTCTAAGAAAAAACACCATTTGATTGCCTAACAACAGGCAAGGAGCCACTGGCAATAGGTTCAGAGCCGTGGTTCAGTGATAGTTCTGATTGTTCTGTGTTTAGTGTACTGATAACATTTTTCATTAGAACAGGTGGTAGTGAATGCCGCAGTTACTGATAGGAAATTACTGCAGATACTTTACAGTGCTGTGCAGCTAACATACCCAGAATGTAAACAGTGACGCAGTGACTACTTGAACTCCACCATGAACAAAAGACCAATATTATACAGTTAATATGCTATCAAGTACATATAGCACTCAAATAAACAGGTTTCAGTTAATAAACAGATATAGAGGAGGGGTCACTTGGCTCACACCACTGTTCATGTCAGGATATGCCGGAGCATTTGCCAAACTATTTTCAAAACAATGATATGCCCTCTCGTCTAATTTGGTCATCTTCTAATTACAGTTTCCAGTACTGGTTCACAGTTGTGTGGTTTGAGGGTAAAGAGATCACGCCCTACACCCACTTAGGTCACGCGTTTAGTACACCAGAGATAAGATGTGGCACAAATACCAGTGCACTGATTTAACCTTTATATGGCACTCCTTAATAGGGGACCATTTCCTCTAACTAAAAACATTGATGCACAAATGGCATTCATGTAGAAGATTAAAGGTTTTAAATATTGTTTTGTTCTTGTTGTCAATATGCCTTTAAAGCCCCGCAAGTGTTTGTCCTATAATCATAAAAACAACACCCCCAGAAACCTTTAATCTTCTACATACTGTATATGCCACTTGTGCATCAATGTTTTTAGTTAGAGAAAAATTACAAAAAACATTAAGGCATGTCAGACTACCTACAAAAGTCTAACAGGCCAGTGTCCCCTAATGGTTCAAGTATTGATGGCCAATAGAGGGGGGACCTGTGACTTAAAGGCACCCAGTGCAACTTTATGTAAACATTCAATGAAAAATAAACATTCAATTTCTAGTCTTTTTTGCACGTAGTAACTTTCAATAACTCCATACCATTACATATCGACATTCAATGAGCAAAGATGAGACGTCGTTGTGTGGTGAGAACTGATAGAAAATCGTAAACAACAACAATCGCCGGTGGGGAGAAGCCATTTTTCCATTGACTGGAACCTGCTTTATTTATTGTAGGTTACCCAAAAATAAAGAAAATGGCGGCGATTGTTGTTGTTATCGCTTTTCTATCAGTTCTCACCACACAACGACGTCTCATCTTTGCTGCTTGAATGTCGGTATGTAATGGTATGGAGTTATTGAAACTTACTACGTGTAAAAAAGACTAGAAATTGAATGTTTATTTTTAAGCCTCGAAAGATGCACTGGGTGCCTTTAAAGACCCTCTACATAGAAGGCACACATGTACTTCTTTCACACAAACGTTAGAATTTGTATAGAATTCTGTTGTTCAACCTCTTTAGATATTTTCAAGTTCATGAATCTGCAAGAAAACACATACCCAATTACTAGTGCATCTCCTAGCCATGAAACCCTTGACACCATCAACATATTTAACCCTCTCAGTCTTCCCGCCAGACTCCAAAACGGCATGGAGTGCAATACGCAAGGTTGTACACAATCAGACTAAACAAGGCACTGTGACAGGCACGCACGCACGCACACACACCCACCCACCCCACCCACCCACACACACACACACAGCCTTCCAGAGCCACTGGACAAAGTAAGGTTCAGTACACCTCCCCAGGGTTTGTTGCAGTAGTTGACCTGATGTTGAAATTTCAGGAATGGAAAACTACACGCGCACACACACACACACACACACACACACACACACACACACACACACACACACACACACACACACACACACACACACACACACACACACACACACACACACACACACACACACACACACACACACACACACAAACACACACACACACACACACACACACACAGACTTTTACATAAACTCATGCACCACACAAAAACAAACACACACTAGTCTTTCTCTTTCTCTCACTTACACACACTGCAGTATGTCAGCCCATCTGTGGTATTTACATTCAAACATATTTTTATCACTTAACAAACATTGCTAAGGTGCAACTATTTCTCTCTCAGGCTGACACTGATAGACTGATGCACACGTAAATTACGAGCAGGGTAGACTGCTATAACTTGCGTGTTTCTGGTCTACCAAAAAAAGCCATTAGTCAATTCCAAACAATACCGAATGCAGCAGCACTAGTCGTCACTAAAACAAGACACACTCTCACACACAATACGCAAGCTTGTACACACCCAGACTAAACAAGGCACTGTGACTGTGTGCAGGCACGCACGCACGTACGCACTGTCGCAGCCCAGCACTCAGTACAACGCGACCAGGGAATTCCAAAGCAATTATTCTTTATTAAACTCTTTTTAGGCACTCACACATTACAACAAAGGTAGTCAAAACTAACAGAAAATAGGGGAAGCCCTTCGCCTTGCACCCAGTGCAACCAGCGCCTTCCCCTCTGTCTCTCTCACTCTCCAGTCAGCTCTTACTGACTTTAAAGTCCTCTGTTTGACTAGATGGCACTAATCAGCCACTAGCCAAACGATCCACAGGTGAGCTGCAATTAGTGAAAGCCCGACCTGCCTAGTCCCCAGAGCACCTTCCCAGGGTCCTAGAGCCTGCCCTGTATAGTCCTGGTCACCCATTTTAACCTAAGTGGAAGCCTAAGAGCAGCTTGGGCTACCACACACCCTCCCACTTAACTTCAGGCCCCTTCCTGGGGGTTAAAAGGAAGGTTTTAACTCAAGTCTTTAAATCTAAATACAAGTGTCACACAAAAAACACACATTCAGGGACACACCACAATTTCAATACAACATAATGTCCATTTCACCACAATTTCAATTGCAATGCAACATAAAGTGTCCATCTTAGCCAGTCTCAAACTTTTGGTCTTTCTGTGTACGTTCCCAGTTTGTCTGTCCATTTCGTTCTGGCTTTGAGGTCTACCCTTCCCCCTTCCGGTCGTGGACTCTCTGCCGCTCTTTCTCCTTTTGAGATTTCAGTCTCTGTGCACCAGGTCGAAGCATGGCGGCCATTTTGTGTTGTGGCAGCCAAGCCACCAGGGGAATGCCATATATCCCTCGCCCACGACCTGACATCCACAGCTGGAACCAGGAGTCCAAAAAGGCTTCATGGCAGGACAGGACATCTGGGTCTCCACAGCGCCATCCGGGTCTGAGAACGACAGAGAGGTTACAACAGTGGCAGTTCAGGAGCCATCCACTTACCCTGCCGTTTGTCGCTTCTTCCCTCATTTTCTCTGTCTTCTCCGATTGTGCACTTGAGACCAGGCCAGTGTCTTCCCCGTCTTCTGTCGCCTCCTGAACAGCACATTGACTCTCCTGGAGCTCTTTGCATTTTCTCTGGGCTTCTGCAGCCTCAGTGTCTGACACTCGCATGGAGCAAAGCTCTGAACTGAGCCTCTCCCCCTCAACTTCTTTCTCCCGTTTGAAAGCCTCATTCTCGCCCTCCACCAGTGTGAGACGCCCTCTGGCCTCGGCTAGCTGAGAGCGGAGCTGGTCCTCCTGGCTCTGCTGAGCAGCGCGCTCCCTCTGCAGCTGTTGGAGGCGGCCGTGTTCTCTCTGCAGTTTTAGCTGGCTCTCCTGCAGCTCTTTCCGCAGCTCACAGACCCTCTGCTCCTGGACGTTCAGTGGAACACACTTGTTGTCACGGACCTGGTTAGACATCAGCAGTTCCTGCCGAAGCCTCTCGATGATGGCGTCCCGAGATAACAACTCAGCTTTCAGCAACTCTGTTCCACTCAGTCCAGAGGCATCACCGTTTTGGTCATCTTCCCCCGACTCTTCCTTAGCCTTCACCATACAAACTTCCTTTGCTGGTGCTGAAGGGGTGGCATTGGCTGGAGTGAACTTTGCTGGAGCTGCCTGCTTAGTTGGAGGGACTTCTTCCTCTGACTCATCATGGTCATCTTCACCACCTGCTACATCAGCATTTTCATCAACAGCATCTGAGTCACACTCTTCATCTTTCCCGCCACCATAATCTTCACACTCTTCTTCATCATCATCACCTTCATATTCATCCTCTTTATCGATGAACTCACCCAGGAACACATGCTCATTGGTCCCGGCCATCTTTGGTAGAGCCTCCCAGGCCTGGACAGTGTTAGCCGCTCCATGCGGTTGGTAACCTGCTTCACGCTGCTTTTCCTCGTTCACGGCAGTAAGCATTGTAGTCACCTTCAGTCCCTTGGCCCCCTGGGTCAGCTTCTCCACGACCTCATCTAGGTCCTCATCAGAAGAATCAGCCGATGCCTGTTTGCAGAGCTCCAGCAGGGCTCCCTGCAGTCTTTGCTGCCCCTGCAAGATGGTGGTCAACATCTCCTCTATCGTCGGATCCATAGTCCACATCTTCCTCACTTTAGCTGAGTCAGTCTGCCCGCATTCTCCACCATATGTCGCAGCCCAGCACTCAGTACAACGCGACCAGGGAATTCCAAAGCAATTATTCTTTATTAAACTCTTTTTAGGCACTCACACATTACAACAAAGGTAGTCAAAACTAACAGAAAATAGGGGAAGCCCTTCGCCTTGCACCCAGTGCAACCAGCGCCTTCCCCTCTGTCTCTCTCACTCTCCAGTCAGCTCTTACTGACTTTAAAGTCCTCTGTTTGACTAGATGGCACTAATCAGCCACTAGCCAAACGATCCACAGGTGAGCTGCAATTAGTGAAAGCCCGACCTGCCTAGTCCCCAGAGCACCTTCCCAGGGTCCTAGAGCCTGCCCTGTATAGTCCTGGTCACCCATTTTAACCTAAGTGGAAGCCTAAGAGCAGCTTGGGCTACCACAGCACACACACACACCCACTCACACACACACACACACACACACACACACACACACACACACACACACACACACACACACACACACACACACACACACACACACACACACACACACATACACACACACACACACACACACTAACACACACACACACACACACACACACACACACACACATGCACTGTGTACTGGCTCTCTTTGCTCTGGCTGCTTGTCCTTAATGAGACACTGATGGCGCTGACAGCTGACCCTGCTCGCAGGGCTCACCCCCTCAACAGATGCAGACAGGCTTCAGATGACACCGAGGTGAGATCCTCCTACCAGGAATCCGAGGCAAGCAAACTGCTGTTCAGGGTGGGGCCTGATATCAGGGGGGCTATTATAAGTGGATAGCCGTGTCCTTACGTATCCTGTGTACACACTGCGCTCGGTTATGTTGTGCTCATAAGTTATCAGACATTCGAAGAATGAGCTGTTATTGACAGTTTTAGTGTTGTGACACAGGTGGTATATGACATGTGACACAAACAGACTTTGGCACAACAACCGAGAATGGATGAGATGTTGAGTATTTATTAAGTAAGCCCCTTGGCATAGAATAAGACAAAATGCTGAATCTAGGCATTTTAATATAATGTAATCATTTACACACTTGCCGATCTAGCCTCTGAGATTTACAGAGACTGAATGTCTGTGCTAGTAGACTTATTAATAATAATAATAATAATAATAATAATAATAATTCATTTTATTTGTTGAGCACTCTTCATTCAAGCAGAATCTCAGAGTGCTAAAGGACAGAAGGACAGTTTAAGAAAATGTATACATTTAAAAAAAAGTAGGAAATGCCTTTATGAATAAAAAGGTTTTTAGGTCAGTCTTGAAAACAGTCTAGTGTCTGTGTTGCCCTTAAGTGGTCCGGGAGGCTGTTCCACAGTCGCGGGGCTGCAGCGGAGAAGGCCCGCTCGCCCATGGTGCGTAGCCTGGTGTTTGGGATCTGCAGGGACAAACTTGGGGCAATGCCACTGCTTTGGGCAGGGATGCCTGCGGTATCTCTCTGCTTGTGTTATGAGACATCCAAGGTCTGGAAGGTCACAGAGCTTTGGTGGTAGACACAAGTATCGCACTTATGGAACATTCATAACATAACATAATTCATCTTTATTTATTTATGCAGATAATGGCTGTCAGAGCGCATAGAGCCTGAAAAGATCTATCATCACATAATCAAACACCAGTTTTGGGGACACACAGACGCCCTGTGGAATTTATATTTAGCAATGCAAGTAATTGGCATCTGTGTCGGAGAGAGATACCAGAGCTGTTTTTCTGTCAGTGATGTTATATCGCCCCTTAGTGGAGGTACTGCTCACACAGGTTGCCAATGAAACTGGACGGGCCTATTTGGAAGAAATGAATTTACTGTCCCCACTCATTGTGCTGACAAGTTAAGACAAAGCAATAATGCATTTCTCACAATGGAATCTTTATACATAGCAATAGGAATCAGTCAGCACCAGCTTGTTTCATGTATATAAGGGTTTGTTTTTTCATACACCACAACTGGTTACATGGCTGTAGGGATATAGCAGTAGTTACTTTTAGAACTGAAGTGAGAAATAAACACATCAATTATACGTAGAAGTATATATACATATATACAATTTAGCATTTTTGTGGAATTTAGCTTTGGCAAATGGTCTGAGGTGAGACATATTGTGATATGAGGAGTTATTGCAAATGGCAAATACGAGCAATATCTGCAAATCTGTGGAGGAGCAGAAGAGTGGGGCGATCATGATCACGAGGCGTCCTGCCCTCTGTCCTTACATGGCCGGTGTATACTGTTCTCTTCCTGGCAGCCTACAAAATATCTGTCACCAAACAGAAGACAGATGTTCCCTCAGTGTAAATACACGAGTGCTCCTGCAGAAGGCTCAAATTGGTCAATATCAAAGCCTCTCCAATCACCTCTGATTCTAATACAAACAGTTACTGTCCAGGCATACTGTACATAAAAGGAAACCAGTCAACTTTTAGGGGCAAGAAACATGTCTTACAAAGACACGTCAACTTGCTTCAGGACAGCTGTTGTCCTTCAGTTATTTGTAAAAAAATAAAAATAAAATTTTTTTTTTTTGTATCACCATTTCGACAGATATTTCTCTCCCTTTTACTCCAACTTCAAATCATCACTCTCCCATACATTAGTTTTCTCTGGCCTTCCCTTTTTGTGGTGAAGGTGTGTGGGTGTGCAAGGTCGTTCAAGTAAAAAGAATGCCATTTTCACTCCAAGAGCTTTGAGATGTGCGAGAGAGAGAGAGAGAGAGAGAGAGAGAGAAGAGAGAAAAAGAGAGAGAGAGAGAAAGAGAGAAGAGCTGAAGGCAGATGATAAGAAGCCAGCAGTCATCAGCCAGATCCAACAATCCCCTCTGCGGTGGCAAAGCAACAGGTAAATAACTCATAAACATGCGAATACCTGTATTGCTATTCCTTATAACTTTATGTTGTGGTGTAATGATGCCATTCTTACATGTGATCAAACTCTTTTTCTATTCAGGGTGATTGCATTTTAGTTTGTCTTCATGGGTGTCATTGTACTGCATGAATACCTTGTCGTTGTACTGCATGAATGGGATGACTCTTGCATGTCCGCACTGAAAGCAAGCTGCTCGTTGTCACCAGACATGACAAAGCAGCAAAGACTCTCTTGTGGTTCACTGTTATTTTAAGTAAATGCCATTCTTACATGTGCTTGCTATGCTTCTGTGTTTTACGTCTGTGGTTATGCCAATTACATTTAGAAGATAAAACAAAAAGATTATATAGCCTTAGTGGTGGTGGGCTATGGTGGATGAATTATATCTCCCATGTAATATTCAACGGTCACTGAATCTGACTACCTTGACATCGTAGATGTGCCAGAAAATACTCTTAATAGTCTGGACAAAACACCCATTACAACACAAGGACAAATAAGCATGTCTCATTAAAATAATTAGCCTTGGTTGGATTTCTGATTGAGCACATTGTGCTCTTGGCTTTCTTTTCACCACCAGCTGGAGGGCTTCAAGATGCCATTGAAACGAGACCCAAAGAAGAAAGCAGAGGACATCGCTGCTGTGTACGAGCTGAGGGAAAAGCTCGGAGAGTGGGTATTGTGTTTCCATTAACAGTGTCATTATAAGCCTTTGACCTATGTAGGAGCCTCTTACACCCTCAAGATATTTTTATGGCAGCGGAATCTGTGAGAAGGTTTCCACAGCACACTTGAATAGTTGACAAACCAATTCCCAAATTGTGTTTTTTCTTATCTTAAGTGATAGTTGAAATTATAGCATTACCTGTTACCTGATGAATGGATACATGGGGTGGTGTAAAATGCTAATGATAAACTTTGAAGAATTATCAGTGATGATGATTGAAATTTCATTTATTTTATTTATCAAAAAGGGTGCATAGTTCATGGAAATATATTGCACTGATAATGAACTGTGTTATATATTTATATATGCCATTATATTTTCAATGACAGACATCATAATATTTTTGAACACTAAATAAAACTCCTAACCAGCTAGTCATTACTTAGCCATGTAATTCTTTTCATTAAATGAGCCAGCAATAATTAGATTTTGTCAAAAATACAATTGAATATGTTACAAACATAAACCTAATGTGTTATTATTAGCTACATACCTACAACTAATGTCACAGTTGCCACATCTGATTTTTTTTTACCCTGCAAAAAAAAAAAATCATAATTCATACGCATCAGACAGGGGTAGCTGAACCCTGTGTCATGTCACGTCACACAGCAACAGGCATGCTCTGAGTTTTCAGAATTTCAGCTATCACTCCAGCTGCTGCTGCCTGTTACGTATTCAGAGCTACAGATTCCTGCTTAAACCACCTCATTAATATTGCCATCACTTTAATCGCCATCGAAACCGTATGTTTTTTTATTCTTAATTATGTTTTTGTATTTCTTCTTGTGGTACTATCCTGTACCACACTATTTCATACTGTAGAACGGTTCTTCAACTCTAGGTGATCCATTGGATAGGGGCTTCTGACCTCTGATATCTTCTAGTTTTACATTCGTAAAAATTAGTTGAAATGTGCATCAATGTATGAAGTCTACAGCTATGGAGTTTTTGATTAAAGAATTTCAATTCTGTAACTAACAGGAAACCATTGTGAACTAGTATTAAGAAACCTCTTCGTGACCAAAATAAACAAGCCTCATAACCTCTGTGTCAGGGGCTCTTTTTCAGAGGTTCGAGTGGCGCAGCACCGTTGCTCTCAGAGGCTTGTAGCTGTCAAGTGTATCCGCAAGAGGGCGCTAAAGGGCAAGGAATCAATGCTCGAGAACGAGATAACGGTGCTACGCAAGTGAGTTTGCATTGTCGGTCATGTGACGATAACCGTATTACCTGAATACAATATGAGCATGGTAACATAAACATAAGAAGACTTATCGATTAATTACAGGAGACTTTAGGATGACAAATTGGTTGTGTTTTGCTTTTAAAACAACACAAAACGATCCGTTTCTGGTATGACTTTAAAATTCTCAAAACATCTTTCCACCCTTTGTCCTGTAGAATCCATCATGAAAACATTATTTCTTTGGAGGAGACTTTTGAAACGCCTTCAAAGCTGTATTTGGTGATGACACTGTGAGTGAAGTTATTCATAATCTTAGAACAAGAAAGGGATGTGACACCAAATTGATCATGAATAATGTTGTGTTTAATCACTTGAAACAGTTAAACTGCCCAGTGTCAAATTAGCAGCCAGTTGTCAAAATGACATAACCGTGTCACTGTGTTGAATGTCTCCACCCTGTGAGCAGGGAGGAGTTGAGTAAATGACCTGATGATCTGTGGTGATGTATTGCTGCTGTCTCGTAGGGTGACAGGGGGAGAGCTGTTGGACAGGATCCTTGAGAGGGGCATCTACACAGAGAGGGATGCTAGCCGTGTCATCAGCCAGGTGCTGGAGGCAGTCAGGTACCTGCATCAGCTGGGCATCGTCCACAGGGACCTCAAGGTATGGCAAAGACAACTATCCAAGTCACCATTCAGTTGGGGGTCAACAGGCATAGCACCTAACCCCGATCACTGCTCCCCGGGCGCCGCCAATGGCAGCTCACTGCTCCGGGTTAGTGTGTCACTTCCCTGGGTGGGTTAAATGCAGAGGTGAATTTCAGAGTGTGTGTGTCTACACCACCTCTGCCATAGAGAGGACTTTCACTTTCACTTTCATAGATCTTTTGAATTTGGTCCCCTGGCTGCTTTCGGATTCGGAAGCAGCAGCAGCAGTAACACATGTATGCATGAACCAAAGCAGAAAGACCACCCCCTGCTCCTCATCTGCTGTCCACACTGGTCTAAGTTATTGAGTGGTGTCATCATCATCTGGTGAGGGTTAGACAAGCGTGTCAGAGCCAATGAATAGCAGAACAGAACAGACAGTGCCGGAGGTTTCCAGGCCCGTGGGTAAGAGGGACTACTGTAAGCAAGGCTGGGACTGTGCTGAAATCTCTCTGTCCAGAAACAGCTGTGTTGATATCACCTTGCCAACATGTCACATATGAAGCGTGTTATTTTGTTAAAACCACATTATCTGACACTACCATATGGTCTTGGATACGTTCCATATGTACAGTGCATCCACAACATGCAATATTCATTATTTCATTACTTTTCACTTTTGCTGATATCAGGAAGGAGTCTAGAATCTAGAAACCTTGGCAATAATACAGTATCGTGTGGTGCTGTTATTCAGCCTGAGAACCTGCTGTACGAGACTCCACTGGAGGATTCCAAGATTGTCATCAGTGACTTTGGCCTGTCCAAGATGGATGACCAGGGCATGTTGTCCACCACCTGTGGGACACCTGCATACGTGGGTAAGACCGGCAGATCTGATCTCATGAATATGCTGTGCCATGCTATTTCAGATTAGACCCTGCTTACCTTGGTGGCTTCTTGGCGGATTCATTTAGATTTGTATGTATGGATTACAAATGCACAGTTGTTTGTTTGTTTGTTTCTGTGTGTGCGAGTGTGTGTGTGTGTGTGCATAAGCATATATGTAAGTGTGTGCATACCTGTGTGTTAACATGTATGTATGACTCCATCTGTGATAGGTTGAAGATGCACTGCCCCTTATCCCTAGTCCTGCTACAGTTAATATCATTTATTTGTGGGTATGCAAAAATGCACTGTTTATAAAGGCCCGAGTAAGGTTGGGTAGCATTGCACGTTGTAATAACACCTTCATCTTGTGATGAATGCCCCTGTGGTAGGTAGGTTTGTATGTAAATATGAGTTGTCCATCATGATGATTTAACATCTTGTGTCACAGCTCCAGAGCTTCTGCAACAGAAGACATATGGTAAAGAGGTGGACCTCTGGGCGGTTGGAGTCATCTCTTTTATTCTGTGAGTGACATTAACACATTCCTTCATTCTTTAAGGGGAACAAGGCTGCACATGTGAAAGTGAAAGTCCTCTCTATATACTGGGTCTATATATCTGACTGTCTGCAGCAGTCTGTCTGTCTGTCCATCCGTCTCTAAAACTGTCGGGGGCTCTGCGTAGTTCTGCCTTCCTCTTCCTCTTCCTCTTCCTCTTCTCAGTTTGTGATTCACAGACTCTGTGGATACCCGCCATTTTACGACGAGAACGACACACAGCTCTACAAGCAGATCATCAAGGCCGAATATGAATTTGACTCACCATACTGGGATGAAATCTCAGACTCAGGTACTTCTAGCCCCCTTCGCATATTGGACTTCCAGGGCCATTCAGATAAACACTTAGAACAGACCTGAGCAGATGAGAACATTGCAAGGACGAATTCCCAAAAGCACTTCAGAGACAACACTTAATGAGGAATATGCGTTGTTGCATTTGTGAGCGTTTGTTTTCCGAGTGCTCATCAATAAAATGCCTTTTTTTTTTTTTCTCGTGCTCTCATTTATCGTTGTGTATTTCGTTTGTGTGTTCTCTTCTCCGGCTGCTGCTGTCTCCGTGGCGATCCAGCGAAAGACTTCATAGTGCACTTACTGCAGAAGGACCCGAAGAAGAGGTACAATTGTGAAGAGGCCTTGCAGCATCCTTGGTGAGATTAAAAATAGACGCGAGGTCAGGACAGTGGACAATACATGAATAGCGTGAATACTTTTTCCATCAAAACACTTCAGTGGTTGTGTAACAGGAAGTTGCCATGGCCACATTACAGTTTACTCTTTAGATTTCACAAACTCCGAGCAAAGTGAGAAAAAAGCTGGTTTCCCCCCTAAACAACATGAGGTAAATTAATGAAAATACATTATGTCAACAGCTGTTTGCTTTTTATTTTTTTCTTTATATTGTCTTAATGAGGAGAGGAACAGCTCGTCTCCGCTTTGGTAATTGTACATTTAATGGTTAATTTCTTGAGAGATGATGATGATGCCAGTGTGGGAAAAGGCACATAAACCAGCCTCAAAGCTATCAAGCCATGCTGTATGAGGCCGTTACCGTGGCAGCCGCAGTGCACACTGGTGTGTCTCAGTTTGACATGCTGACATGTGTGTGGGGGTGTGTATGTGATCGTGTGTGTGTGTGTGTGTGTGTGTGTGTGTGTGTGTGTGTGATGTGTCATGGCAGGATATCAGGAGGAGCTGCTCTAGAGAGAGACATCCATGGGTCTGTTAGCGAACAGATTCAGAAGAACTTCGCCAAGAGCCATTGGAAGGTGAGATCGCTGGTTGTCATGACGAGTGTTCTGAGTGTGTCACAGGCCCCAGATCAGCCAGGGAACATCTGCCCCTGGCACTGGCTCTTGAGTTCACACCCCCTTGTCCCTGCTGCCTGCCACTGCATGTATTTAAGCCCAGCCAATGCGTCACACTGCAAGAAGCCAAAACCACTTCTGTGCGCTTATTTTTATTTTTATTTTCTTTATTTTTTTTTCAGTCAAAGTTTATCTCATGATTTTTAAGTGTTAAACACATTTACACATAAAGGCATTGACTTCCTGTGCGCTTATTTGTGTGCATTCTACTCATATTGTGTGTAACTGTAGAAGGACTGGTTGAGAACGGTGTCAATGGGTACATTCCTTTCACTATCATCTTCCTGATGCACCTTTGTATAATGTATTGATTTTTGGAGCTTTGACTTTGCACCTGGCTCATTAGTAACAGAAGGAGAATAGTCTGCGGGCTTTTTTTCAAATGGAACGTGATCTCAGCCAGGCACCAAGCAAAGGTTGTGTATGTGCTTATTCCTACATGACTGTTCAGCCTTAATTAATGAATTCAAAGATGAGAGTGAAGTTATTTGAATCAACTGTTTTTTTTTTAAATAAAAAAAAAACAACAATTGTGATCCTGCAGCTGATCTGAGAACAATACTGCCAACAAATACCAAACTGGTACCAAAAGACAAAACATAAGAAATAAATATAGCTGCAAGCAGCGATGGCGGTTTCCTCCTCCAAACATTGCGAACCAGGGAAAAATGTAATTTTGTGACAATTTGTCACTGTATAGAAAAATCCATGCTGCAGACTTGCCAATGGGATATTACATTTCATATCCAACATTTACAATGCTTTTGCCTTGAAGTTTAGACTGAGTGGAGGTTGTGTGTGTGCGCTTACCCTGTGTGTCTGTGAGAATGTATACACACAAAGCTGTGTGTCTGTGAGAATGTGTGTGCGTAAAATCAAGCCTGCGCGTGTGTGAAGACAGAGACTGAGTGTGTGTGTGACACGCACGGAGGAGCAAAGTAGCAGAGAGAGAGACCTTCTACTGAAAATCACCCTAGAAATTAGCCAAGCATGCATGTTTCAAATGTTCACCAAAAATCCACTTTTCATCTTACAGTCAACTTTTTTTCAGATTTGTATACTAAACATTCTCAAGTGTCTTCACATGAACTTGTGATTGAATCAGAGTATCACTTTTTGACCTGTTGATGTGTAAAGCATTATTTTAGCGTTAACAATGTATCTAATTTGCTTTATATCAATCATTTTTTAAGATATGAAGTTGCCTTTGCACATGGGAACATGTTGTAGTGTCTTCCAGTGTCATATCAAGTTTGGTGTTGATTTCTCAAAGATTTGCCAAGATATGACTTCACTTCCTGTTTGGCGCCTTTTCTGCTGATTTGAGTGGCTTTACCGGACAAACGGTTGTGAGGATCAAAATTCTGTTCGATGACTTTTGTGAGGCTAGGTCTGAAGATCATCTCTGGTGATTTTGAAGAAGATTTGCCAAAAATTGTAGGAGGAGTAGGCTTTCAAAGGTTTTTGATAAAACCGGAAATAGCGGAAAATCTATATAACCGGAAATTGACGTGATAGGGTGTGTTTAATTCGTCTTGATCCTGGGAATCCAATGGTACCTCATTTTTGAAAATCGGTCATACGGTTCAAAAGTTGGGTGTGTTACAAAAGTCCAACTTTGACCTGTTGGTGGCGCTAGAGTGGTGTAATGAGAGCCATGAAACTTGGTGTGAATGAAAAAGAGACTGTCCTTAATGAGTATGCCAAATTTCACAAAAATGTACCATATGGTTCTAGGGGCTGCCATTGACTCCCATGGTACAAGAATTCAAATAATACTAACAGAAACAATAGGTTACCTCCTACCGGAGGAAACCTAAAAATAAGCAAAGAGGGTTATTAGTCAGTAATGGGAGGTGCAGGGACGTGCACAGGAGTGGGCTAAGGTTGCTCGGGCAACTGCCCGTTTGCCTTCCTCGACTGTAGTTGCCCCTCTGGAGGAAATATATATATTTGCGATCAGATGACGGGGGCGTGGCAGCGGCCGTTAGTGAGAGTTTAAAATTATATTGGCAAAATTTGCGATCCGATGACGGGGGATGAATGTGTTGCCCCTTTTTTCTAGGGCAGAGCAACTGCCCTTCAAAATTCCTGTGCACGTCCCTGGGGAGGTGTACACATCAAAACACACCATGGCTACAGCTCTATTGTTAGGTCCTGATGTGTATTTGAATGTTTTATTTCAGAGAGCGTTTAATGCGACTATGGTGGTGCGCCACCTCAGCAAGAAGGCCCACGTCTCAGAGGAGGATGTGGGAAGCGGCACCCCTGGAAAAGGTGAGAGGCAGAACTGATGTTAGTTTGGGTAAAAACACACTGACAGGGTGTGTCATAGGTAGACTAATCAGAGTGGCCAGTATGCTAATGATAACAATAGTAATAATAATAATAATAATAATAATAATAAAAGGGAGGAGGTGTACTGTATGGCTTATAATATTGCTGCTGTGTCTAAATCATGGTCCCTGTTTAACTAACATTGTATTTAGTCAGGCCCAGAAAACAATGAGCATCTTCCATGTAGAAAATTGCCTAATATCTGAGAGAGGTCCTTTTCTTGGGCTTTGTTTACTGTAAAGTGTTCTTTGACGTTGACTGAGTTTGGGACTTTAAGGTTTTTTCTCTATTGAAACTTGAACCCCTTGCCTGATGAGAGATACTACTCATAGGGTCCTGCGAAAATGATGCACAAGTAAATTACTTCACCAGAGATTTCACTAGAACCTTTAAGGGGTTCCGCAAGAGAACTTTGATTCTGTATCCTTGCTTGACAGTTGTCTGGAGCTCTAACGTCTGTCCCCCCTTCCTTTCCCCTCTCTGACAGCCCTCCAGTCACCACTAGAGTGATCCAGTGCCAGCACACAGGTCCTCAGGCCAGACAGTATGTCAGTGCACGTTTCCTACGGCAGTCTGGGTTTGCCCTACCAGCCCTCCTAACTACCAGCTGCTGCTCTCATTCCTATATCTTCAGCTTGGGTTATGTCAGTGCCTTTTCGTTGTACAATCTGCTGATTATGCATGGGTATGGACAGTGTCAGTGTTTATCTTTAGTGTCTGTATGGCAGGGCTTTTGTGTGTGTGTGTGTTGGCGTGAAGGTGATTTTCCTGATTACAGTGCAATGCGTCAGTGAGTGTACAATAAGAATGCATTTAGCTAAATGACCAATCTTAGCATGCGGGTAATTGTCTCCTAAAGTAACCTTTTCCAAGTGTAAGCATTGTATTTCTATTGGATGGTGGATGTAGCATTGTTAGTGGGTTGTATGTATGGTCTATCAGATCAGAGCAATTTGAAATTGATTGACTTTTTCATTTTGCATAGTCCTGTCGATGATTTAGTATTGGTTCCGTGATGAGTTGTACGCTTGTGCATGTGGCTCAGGCATTGTAATGGTCAGAGGACAAGGAATACATTCATTTCTTTCTGTTTTGGACTGACGGGTTGCTTCAGTATTTACGTTTTATCAGCTCATGACAATAACCATTTTGCATTTTGCATTTTGCATTGCATCTTTGCAACACGGATACATACTACATCAAATTGTAGAGGGAAAACTAGAGATGAATCATGCTATTTGTATGCTTTTTACGTACTGGTTATGAATGGAACTGTTCTCTAAATTCTCTAAACAGATGAGAATTTGCATGTGATACAATAGGAATAAAGACACGCATGGTGCATATATCTCTTCAACTGTATTCCCTTCATAAACTCTGGGTGTTACCCAAGTCTCAACCTTCCTCATTATTTTGAGATGTTGTCACCTTCATGCACTACTGACTTTCAGTCAACAGGGGGCGATGTAACACACTTCTACATGTGCTCATGGCTTCACACCATGGCAGACACTGCACAGACTGCACAAAAACAACTCGCATGGATTTCATAGGGGGGAAGCCCTGTCTTGCAGATAAATGGGCTCGTCTGAGCAAAAATGAGGTTACCTAAACCAAACAAAATAATAACATAGGAGTGGAAGGGAGGATTTGATCCCAATTCCACAACAAATGATTTCTTCTGTTCAGTCAAACAGTGTGTAACCCATTGGAAAATAAGACAGTGAAATGATGTATTGATTAGTGATCACAAATATCCCTAGAACGAATATGTTTCTCTATTACTTGGTAAAATACAGACAAACTCAAACTATTTTATGCCATTAAGACAGCAGTGCATCTTATTTGAAGCACTAAGAACTGGAGCAACATTTTGAAACTCATCCGTCCATAATCTGCCCTGATCATTTCGGACAACAATGAACAATAATCCCCGTTTGGCTTTGTCAGCAGCTTCAAGATGCCGAGATTCTGGTCCAGGATTTGGTGTGTGCTGTATAAAACTTCCCTCCCCATAACAAAGTCTCACAGAGCCGGATAAGATAAGCAGAAACAAATTCGATATGACGCAAGCTGTGTGGTGGGGATGCAGGATTCATGGCTTTTTCAAGTCCTTTGGCATTAATGCACCAACACTGAGTGAAGATGAAGCCCGTTAAACCAGGAAGCCTGTCACATATGGCTCTCTCTCTCCGTGTGTTGTTCAAGAGCCACTGAGAAACTCCTGCTCGTTCTGTGATCACGTGCCCCATTGTGTGTTTTGTTGCCTAGATACAAATGGCGGTTTAACTTATTTAAGCGAGGTTCATCTCATTTCTGTCACCTGGGCTGTACCGGTACGTTAGATAGTCATTTACTGCCGCTCTCTGTGTCTGTCAGTCTGTGGCTGAAAATGATAGTGCTGGGAGATCACATGGTTTAAAAGACAGCAAGATTGTGGTTATATGAAAAGGTTGAGAAATCACTGTCTGAACAAGGCGGTGTGGTATTTGTAAACCAGCAATCATTACAATTCATACACTGCGACGTTAAAAATGTTTATCATCTTCTCTATAGGCCTCCTGAAATGAAAGCATTGTAGATGAAGGTGGCTAGATGTTAATTGCTATGGTAATACATCATATATAATAGATAGTGTTAGAGGGGAGTAATAGAAATAGCAGGCTATGTGCATATTTACTGACATGGACCTAAGTGTTTGATGGTAATCAGGACTTATAAGGCACATTTTCTAGGAGGCTCTCTCATATAACCTCCAGATGCGGTATGGGAAGTATTGGCTCATTTAATGTAGTTCTAAATTGTCTGGTGTCAATAACCCTGACTCTATCCCCACTACTGACCACAACCCCGGTCCTAACCATAACCCTGACTCTATCCCCACTACTGACCACAACCCCGGTCCTAACCATAACCCTGACTCTATCCCCACTACTGACCACAACCCCGGTCCTAACCATAACCCTGACTCTATCCCCACTACTGACCACAACCCCAGTCCTAACCATAACCCTGACTCTATCCCCACTACTGACCACAACCCCAGTCCTAACCATAACCCTGACTCTATCCCCACTACTGACCACAACCCCAGTGTCTTTCAGCACTTTTTTTCCCGGCTTTGCCGTATCAACCTCGCTATCGCTCGTTAGATACGTTACAGCCTCAGTCTGATATTTACCTGCATGAGCTCACTCTCGGTTAGTAAGTAGTTAGTATTGCACAGTGCCATTAAACAAGCAGTACTCCGCTGTGACAGTTAGGCTCTTTCATCTCTTCCCGACTCCTCCGTGAGAAGAGTCGGAGACGTTCTCGACTCCACCCATTAACGTCACAGCTACTGTGACATGGCCCAGAGTGGAACAGCCGACATGAAAAATGGTCACGCTCCACCGCGCATTGTGTCTAATCATTACATTATCGTTTGTAATATTTAACTTAGAAACGGTTTCAGTCTGAAAGGCAACTCCACTTTCACGTACACTCTTAGGCATAAAATTATAAGGGTTGGCCTCTTAAGTGTGTAGAGATAATTTATTCTTACAGGTTAAACGATACCACATTTACATATGCTAACATATAAGACAACTGGAAGACACTTCTACGCAGAAGCAGGCCCTCAGACGCTTCCCACTTTGACAAATTAAACAAAGCGCTCCCTGGGCAAATGGCGCTTCCCTCAGAAGTAGAGCAGAAGGCATATGATCCTTGACAAGGAGAGCTATTCAGCCCAGTCCTAAACTAATCAGACAGGTCCTTGAAAGCTTTCCACTGTATGTGACTGTGAGCAAGAAGTGTCCCACTGACTGGCGCACTCAGAAATAAGTAATTTGGGTCAACAGGATCCGCTGTACACAGACATTCTGTGAACTGAAAAACAGTCTTTTATCCTGGGTGTTAAAAAAGAAAAACAACCGTAGTAGATTTTTTGGGAGAAATCAAATATCATTATATATACAAAAAATACCCACTTTGACCACTTTGGTATCCTGCAGTATGATTAAGTATATCAATATAAATTCAAACATTTGTAATGTATACGTTCGTGTGTGATCCTGATAGTGATATCCTGTGATCCTGAGTGAGTGAATGTGTGAGTGAGTGAGTGAGTGAGTGAGTGAATATGTGAGTGAGTGAGTGAGCGAGCGAGTGAGTGAGTGAATGTGTGAGTGAGTGAGTGACTGAATAAGTTAGAGAGTGACTGAGCTAGCGAGTGTGTGAGTGAGTGAGTGTGCGAACGAGCGAGTGAGTGCGTGAGTGAATGTGTGAGTGAGTGAGTGAGCGAGTGAGTGTGTGAGTGAGTGAGCGAGTGAGTGAGTGAATGTGTGTGAGTGAGTGAGTGAATGTGTGAGTGAGTGAGTGAGTGAATGTGTGTGTGAGTGAGTGAGCGAGCGAGTGAGTGTGTGAGTGAGTGAGTGAATGTGTGAATGAGTGAGTGAGTGTGTGAGTGAATGAGTGAGTGAGTGAGTGAGGCAAACATGAATGGAACTGGGGTTGCCTACCATTACGTCAAGGACCCCTGGGTGTGAATCAGTCATGTGGAAGCTATTTAGTGAACACCCGAAGCAATTACATATTAAACAATCTTAAAGGCTCTGCTCTCGGCACTTAACAGTGTTGTCAAGACGCTCAAAGGCAGAGGCAGGGACACTCTGCCCCGATTGGACGTGCAGGCTTCCAACTGACCAATAGAATTGCATCCGTCATGAAAAATGACTGAATGTGTGCACACCTCTCTGCGAGCCGCGGCTAAGGTAATGCAGGGAATAAATAACTAATGGGGAAGTAAGGTTTTAATCAGGATACATGGGAATGATGGGATTGGGAATGGCAGTACTCGGGGAAACATGATGCCTGACCTGGATAACACCTGACAGCCAAAGACAAGGCAGGAGCCACCTCAACGTGCCCTGGCGATGCACCCAAGGTGTGGGGTTGGGGAAATGTGAAATCAAAAATGTATTCCATTTCTTGCTTGTTCCCTTGGTCAAAACCTTTCCATTGATGAAGAATAGTAAAATCAAAGCCACAAGGATTACTAATCTTAAGTAATGTTGATTTTCTACTTTTTTTGTCAGACCCTGATGAAGGCTTACCGAGCAATTACCTTACCTTGCCATTGTGATCTTCCTGCCAAATGTCCTTTTTGCAAGGGAAAAACTGAGGGTTTTTAATTTTTAAACAGCTCTGTGAAAAAGCTTTAGCAAGCACAAGAAACCTATGGCTATCTAGAACTCTATAAATGCAGGGGCTAGCTTGGCTTGTCCATTTCCATACAGCAGGCTCCAAAAAGCCTGACCATGAAGTGACACAAGTGACCACAATATGAAGATTCAGTATATCTGGCACGCTGTCCACACGTTATTGTACATGTACGTTCCACCCCACTAACAGAACTGTGTTTACAGCGAAGTTGGCTCATTTCCATAACGCAATCTGCTTCCCATCTGCCATAACTCATTTTAATTAAGACGGTGGTCCCGTTTGTTTTTTTTCAGCATGAGACAGAGGGATAACAAGTTTGAGGTATTCTGGTTTTCGAGGCATTTTTTTTGACAGACAGTGACAATGCTCCATGGCTGTCTGTTGTTCTGAGGTATGTTCTATCCAACACCTGCTGGCATCCGTCTCTCTCTCTCTCTCTCTCTCTCTCTCTCTCTCTCTTACTCTCTCTCTCTCTTATTCTCTCTCTCTCTTATTCTCTCTCTCTCTCTCTCTCTCTCTCTCTCTCTCTCTCTCTCTCTCTCTCTCTCTCTCTCTCCGACTGGCAGTGTGCTGCCGGCTGCCGTGAGGCCCGGCTCAGCTCAGCTCAAACCAGCCCAGCAGCCTCCTGCCGAGACAGGCAGGCGAGAGGCTCCACCGAACGCTTGGTTGCCCACCACCGCCACGGCCAGATGTTCAGTACATGACAGGGAGAGAGCGAGACAATGCATTAAAGGCACGGGAATGGTGTGAAAACACCACTACCCCTCCTCATCCTCCCTCCTCCACCACACACAGACACACACACACACACACACACACACACACACACACACACACACACACACACACACACACACACACACATCAACCTCTCCATGTCTGTTTGGACTGCTTCTGAGATGGAGTGTCAGTTATACCCATTTGCTCCTGTGTTGGCAAGCCTTCATTTAGTCGAGGAGGGGCTGGCACGAGTGTGTTCTTTCTCTCTCAAAGACTAACCTGACCTCTGAAGAAATCCTCTACCTCAGTGTGATAGCTGTTTGGTTTCTGGAGACACCCCCCTAGCTAAAAGATTTACCACACCACATTGTTGTTCAGAATAGAGAATCTTTGTTGTGTACAGTAACATCAGGACAAGACTTAGTTTGAGACAAACTAGTCTGATAAATGTTGTCAGGCTTGTGTCACTCAAATCAATGTCTGTCTTTTTTGAAACATGTAAAATGAGGGCCTATTCTCATTAAATCCGTACGTCAAGAAAACACCTCAGTGAAGAGTGAATAGGCCGGTGTTAGCCTAAGGTGAGGGGTCTGTCCATTGTTTCTCTCTCTCTCTGCTAAGCTAACTGTTGCTTACGCAAATATGCTAATGACCCAACAATCTGAATTGCCGGCTGCTTCAAGGCTGTCAACTCACAGCTGTTGTCAAAATTCATGACAGATAGGCCCTTTTTTCCATCTCAAGAAAAAAAAAAACACCAACACACAACTCCTGCTAACACTACTCTGACAGCAGGCTGGCTGACTCAGTGTGTTTCGTTTGAAAAGAAACTTGCCAAAGCAAGTTCTGCTCGTTCACTTTCGGATGATAAGCTCAGAGAAGCCCCCCCTTTTTATAGCCGGCACAAAAAAATCAGTGAAAGGTTGCTCTGAATGTCTAGGTGTACTGTTGAACCCACCGTTAGAAATGCGATATAAATTACAATATATATTACAACCATTTCAATTCATCCAACCGTGTTGCTTTCCCTCTCTAAAAGACATATCCACCTAATGTCTTTTTTCCTCTCCCAGACAGCATTATCTCATTGAGCTGTAATCACTGGCCAATACACAGCCCGGGTTACCATTCTTGGCATTTTCCCTCTCCTCTGTACCCCACTGTCGTCGCTCTGCCAAACCTTTCCTCCCTTATCTGCGGCGAACAGCCCCCTGTGTCTGGCAAATCTGTGGCGGTTCAAATTGGGGGTACTGTCTTGCTCTTTGTGTTGGAGACTGATCACATCGCGTGGATAAAGTGATTATGGAAATCCTGGGGTGGTGTTAAAATCAGCTTTTAGGGAGCCGGGGAGGAGAGTTGACACTGAGTCCTGAGAGAGATCTGGAGGGGGTGGGGGGGTGAGGTGGGGGGGGTCGGTGGCGACAGGGTGTTGGTGGGGGATTGCTGGTTTATTGTGTCTGGCCTAGACTGTGGTGATGGAAGCCTTTTGTGCGTGTGTGTGTGTGTGTGTGTGTGTGTGTGTGTGGACCCTCTCCACACACACAGACAATCAAACAGAGAGGCTTCTCCTAGTCTTGTGGGACGGGCAGTAGAAAGGAGACATGGAACTGGATCCTCTCCTGCCCCTATTGATTTCAGGGCTGTCGAGAGCTCGTGTCTATCAGTGAGGTTACCAGGCACCAGCCTCCCTGCTCCCACCGTGAAGTGGATCAGTCATCTGTGGGACTGACATTTTGAAAATGGCAGCTGAGCAGCGTAAACCTAAAGTAAACCTACAAAACAAACCCCACATCAGGCATATTCAACATCCAAAGGGCAAAATGGCAAGTGTGTCTTAGATTTGTTTACATTAGTATATCCCCTCTCAAAGACTGGAAATTGAAACTGAATAATATCATATCGCGTTATGATATTTTATCATGGTGTTAATAATGTTCTGATAATGTCGTGTGTAACCGTCGTCCAATCTAACTACTTTGTTTAAAATGTCCACTGCCTACCAGTCTCCCTTCAGCCAATGCCAAAATCTGTCAGTGTGTCAATATTGACAGTCATCATGTAAGCACCAAATGTGGCCATCTTGTCTGAAGAGGTGGTTGCACACTTGCTACAGTTTAACAGTTGCCAGTTCCCACCTAACAGGAACTGATAGCAACCTCTGAGCATGTGTTCACGGCGGTTGGAATTAGCGTTCTCATATTTCACGAATAATCTCTATCATTATTTAATGGTGGAGGATTCAATATTCATGCCACGGATGATAAATCGTCAAGATATTATCCTAATTGTTGAAGGTTTTGGTGGGAACGGGCGCTGAAGCCGAGGATTAAGGGAAGGCAATCTTACTGCGCACGCCAGTGCGTCTGTGCATGACACAGGGGCCTGCTGAGGAGATGGATGAGGAGTACAGATGACATGTATGGCACAGAGTAATGAGAGAGGTATTAGCATCAACCAGAAGTCTGGCATACCCTTCGTATTGGCGTGGGCTCAGCACAGCACGGCACGGCCTATGTGAATTATATGGAAATGTCGGGGAATCTGTCTTCAAACAACAATGAGCTCTTCATAGCATTAAACCACACATGCCTCCCCGAAAATGTTCAGAAGTGCAGAGCCTGGCATTTTGCTCGTGGCACAGTCATTTGTCCCCTGACGGATGTTTGTGCCGCAGCAGAGCCCGTGGTTAGGCACCAGAGACGTGTTCCTATCAGTGTTCTTGAGGGGCGAGGGCCAGGGTGTGAAGGCTGTAAAATCACTCTCATGTAAATCAGCCTCTGCTCCTTTGTCTCTCGTGTGTGTCGTACCCGGATCTTTTTTTTTGTGTTATTCAAGTAATACTAGATGATAAATCAACCCACGCTGTGCAGTTTGCACCTAGCATTTACACTCCATAAGAAGTCACATCTATCCAGAATAACTTCCACAACAGCGACGGCTGCCATTCTATCGGCGCTCTTGTTCCATGGGGCGTAACGACGCCCACTGTGCAGTCAACTAAAAGAGGTGCAGATGCAAATTCTTAGTGAAAAAGTTCTTGAAATAGGCAAAGGCTTTATGTAGAATTTCCAAACATGATGACCCCTGTGATGTGAGATTTGTTCACTAGGGTTAAAAGGGCTCGCTCTCACAATTACCCAAAGAACCCTAAAAATGGTTCTCCAAAGAACTAATCTTAATACTTAGCAGACATCGAAAGGTTATAGGGTACACCTTTGTTGGTGAGAAGTGTTCTTGCAGCGAATGTCAGAATAGAAACACTATGCATGCTCATCATCTTGGAATGGAAGTTGGGTAACCATAGTGCGGAAAGAAACGATAAAAAGAACCCCAGCAGGTTGAAGTATCTAGTGATGGAAGCTTGGGCAACATAAACTGTAAATCCTTTTAAATCCCCATGGCGCTATTTCCTGGGGACCTCTTTGTGATAGGCAGGATTGATTGATGCCTGCACATACATGTGGAAAGCACAAGCAGAGATGGCATTTTCACGTTTCTACCCCCCCCCCCCCCCCCCCCCCCCATAAACCATGAAAAATGTGGCCCTCAGTAACTGTGCACAGTATAGTCCCTTTTCTCAGAGGAAATGGCGAGTGTTAATGCTTTTAAAAGAACAAGTATGAAATGCACTCTAAAATTAGTGTGCAAATGACAAATGAATCCCCAGAAAAATATGGAAAAGGGGAGAAAAAGCCGGAGAAAAACTGCAGCCGGGATGAACTGTGAGAGTGTGACCTATTCAGAGGGATAATTTGCAAAGATCTGTCATGTCTTGATGGAAACGCTAAGCACATTAATTTAAGACCCCCTCAATTTTTTTTTTCCAGAGTGGTTTCAAAAAAAGAGAAAGAGGAAGAGAGAACAGGGGATTTGCCGTAGCCAGGGATTAGGCGTGGGGGGAAGCCTTTGATGGTTTCAATTATTACTGAGAGTTTGCAAACGAAAAAGGAGGGAGTACATCAAAGAGCAGGGTGATTAGCTCACTGCTAACTTCCATGCGAGAGCAGGCTAATCTTTAAGGTGACACCAAACATCTTGTTGGCACTCCAATCCAGATCCCGACCGTGTCAGGGCAGTGATGGCGGGTTAATTAACCGAGTTACCTCCAGCTTCATTTCGTCGACGACGACATCGCAACGAAGGCTCAGCACGATCCACTGACTCACCTTGACCCACACGATCCAGCCTCCAACCCTCCCCCCCTCCCTGACGTCTTCCGGGGTGCAGTATTTTCCGAGAGGCCTGTGGGTGAGCCAGGGTGTTACGTAAGCGTGCGAGCCTGCGTTAGATTCTCAATGTTTACTGATGAGCTCATCATTCTTGTGCTCTGCAGCGGTGAGCTGTGGAGGTGGACGGCCCTCCCTACTCTACATCACACTGTGACTGCTGCAGACGCTTTTCGCTCCTAATAAAGCTCTTTATGGGAAGATGGTTCACGCACGACTTTGGATCTTATCCTTCTTTTATCATTTTGAACAAGGACATCGCAAAGAGTTTGGAGTCTTTGGACCATGTACAATGGCCCATTACTGCACATATAACCACATTTATGGAGCAGACAGCTTTAAATCACAGTGACTTTCACAGCAGCCGAAAAGTGGCTTTCCTTACTGGGTCCTGAACCTAGTATGTCCTTCTGACGACTAAAGCTCTGAGAATGTCATGGTATACGAACAAATATCTTAGGAAATGTGTCACAACTGAAGACAAATCCGTTGACATCTATACCGTACACATACATGTACCAACTATTCATGTGTTGTAGTAATCTACCATGTATTGTGATCTAGGGGGAGGTGGTTCACATCCAGTTTAGCATTTTATCTTTTTATTTTATTTTTCTGAGCAAGGACACAGCTCAGACTATGCAGGCCATATAGCCGCCTACAGTATTTCTAAGATATCTTTTGTCCAGAGAGACTCTCACTGTAGCCCATAAGAGCCTGTGATCACTGGGTCTTGAGCCATTTCATTGATTTGCTGTATGTTGACAAGGTCATAGGAATAGCGCCGAACCCATAGAGAAATATGATGCACTGCTAGTGTGTGTGGCATATTGTACTTGGATCTTAAATGGATTTGGATATCGCAGGATTGATGTTCATGTATTTAGGAATGCCAGATCGCTATCTTCAAGATATATAGCTTTGCCTGTACACTGTGCATGCTGTATGGAATGGTGTTTGGACACCATTCTGGCTTGGCATTTGGTATTAATTAAGAGACAGTGATTGGGAACATTGCAGCTGGACACACAAGAGTGCCCAGAACACCCTCACCTTCTTGCAAGTTCCCACCACCACCACCCCCCCACCCCCCCAACTCCCATCCCTCCACGGTCCTCACAGCCCACTCTGTAGAGCTCTTTTCTGTCCAGACCTAACCCTCCGCTGAGCCTTAAGAATGAGCCAACTGTTACGGGAAGGTACATTAAGTTAGTATGTGGAGTTAATGATTTTTCTGCTGCCCTACAAAAAGACATTAATTGATAAATGAGTACCATCTCCAGAGCAATTTAATCGTTTTGGCACAGAGCTTATTGGAGCATAACTTTGGTCAATGGTATTTATCATTTAGTACTAAAATGATAAAATGATCCATCACGGAAGCCCCTTACGTTACAAAATTATTCAAAATAAAAATCGGAACGCCGTGTAGGATAACCTCCAGATGTTCCCTCTTCGTTTGTCTCTCTCCATCTCTCTCTCTCTCTTTCTCCCGCTGTCTGAGTAGGTTTGGGCCGCTAAACCATGAAGTGAAGCTGTGGATCTCTTCATTGGCTGCAGCAGACGCACTCATGCTGTCCTGTGCTGACTTATTTGTGGCTGGAGTTCAGCGGAGGGTGAACATCAGGACAGGGCCCTCTGAGGCCTGACATTTGCCATTAAATGATGTAACGGCGCTATAATCAGTCGGGGGACAGCGGGCAGACGCTCGGCAGACCCGGGCCATTTGGGAACGCTTCATTACCGCTTCAGTGACGGCTCACCATTTTTGAAAAGTGGTCATCAGGGCGCTTGTTTTCCCACGCGTCTGAAGGCACGGCTCTTCCAAGTTAACTCGCGTCACCCGTAGTGGCATGGCTGTCTTAAAAAGGGCATTGGGCACGCGAGCTCGCGCATGAAGAATAATGGGAATGAGAACTCAAGTGGAAGGAATCAGAGCATTTGGTCAGTCTGTGTAAACAGGGCTGTCATTGCCGGCCCTCATAGTGCTGCGGCCTGTCCGGTTAAGCCACTGTTCTGTGAGCTGATGAGGTCTTGTACACAGCTTGGAGAATGTGCTTGGAGAACTTGTTGGTATGCAAGCTCCGTCATTAACTGTCTGAGAGGTCCCTCGAGTCGAGAGATGACGGGATCACATTTTGCAGCATGGCAAGGCAGAGGCAGCGCGTACTAAAGCCAGTGGAAACATGCCGTGGAAAATGACGTGCGATAACACCACTCTTCATATTCGGTGTACGTAGGCGTATGCTCTAGTCATAAATCTTAAGCAAATACTCCAGTCTAAAATCCAGCTGAGGGGCGGGATTATTAGAAGATACTGTCACTGCCTGTGCTCATCGTTCAAAGCAGGCTCGTCGTCTTTACCTATTGCTAGGATTTTACTGTTCAGTTTGACTCATGGAACATCCATAAATAGGCAAACACATAGATTAGTGTTTATTATAACTGCCTGGACCATAGTTGCAAAATGTATAAGAAACGGGCAGTGTCAAAACAAAAGGGTCTGTTCTCAAAGGGAGCTGAGAATGTTTTAATCTCGTGCCTTTGCTAGGATCTGACAGATTAGCTGACTGATGACATTAAAGCGGAGTACGAGTATATGAGTAGGTCTCTCACTGCATAAGCGGCATTGTAATACCTCCGCACCATGCCACCAGGGGCCAATGCCCTACTTTAAAATGCAGCCAAATTCCTGTAAAGCAATTCAGGCACCAATAACTCTCTATATGCCTTCTCTGAGGTTCATTTCCAAAAGGAAAGAAAATAAATAACAATAACAACAACAACAGCAACAGCAGCAGTGCTCTTAGATTGAAGTCCCATGCATCTCGAGCCCATTCCAGCACATTTGCTCCCTGCTGCTGCAGAAAATAGTTTGTTTCTTTGGCCGAGGGCCATTGTATCCGCTAGGGCCAGGTTGGACCTTGAGCAACACCTGTGTTCCTATTGATACTCAGCCCAAGTGCTGTGAGGGGAGACGTTAGGGAGATTTATTCTTTTTGCAGATATGGTTCATTGACTTTAGCTCGGCAGAACTCTGAGAGTGATAAGAAGCCCCAAAGCCTACAGAGTCCCCCCCCCCCCCCCCCACTCCAAATACAATGTCTGTTCTCTCAACTGAGTCCAACATTCCAGAACTCTCCCTCTAGATCGAAGTCCCTGCCAGTATTTGGAGGTCAAGGTTGTGTGGCGCTGGAACTTCTCAGTAAGTACAGTATAGTGGAGGTTTCACACTTTTTTCTTTTTGTTGTTGCTGTTATTTTCACATTGTCTGCCACGTTTACTCTTTGTATCTCGCAATGAAGTACCATCAGTGACTGACCTCTAGGGAAAATGTAGACCTTTCAAATGCAATATGTCACCATGTTTGATCATTATTACCGTTCAGTCATTTTCTATATGGCCAAGAGTTCCACTGGGCCCCATTCTACATCTGCTACGGTGTGTTTCACCAAATGAAATAATGAGGATCTGAATCCCCCTGTGCTGTGCTGCTAACACAATAACAGTTTGTTGATCTGAAGGTTAGTGCCTTCAAGAGACAGCTGAGGTACAGGGCCCTAGATGGCTGGCATTGAGCTCTGATATTGCCATCTGCAATTTCCAATGACTGTCCATGAGGCCCACTTCAAGAGTTCCTGGGTTTATGCTTTATTCAATTCTCCTCTTTCATCCGAGTTAAGGGAGAAAAAAAAAACCGTACCTATTACTCTGGTCCCCACCAAAAAAAAAAAAAAAAAAACGCCATTACTTAATTGGATGCAACCTCATTTCTAATAGTGAAATGCACATGCAAAGCTGTTAACACATGCCTCCTTTTTTTTTGTCAAGGAGGCCTTTTGGAGTTTTAAGAGGCTCCTTTCATGAGTCTGTGGGCTGTTCATAGGGCTGCTCCTCATTAATCAGAAAATCAATGGAGCACTGGTCTGGAGGATAGGGCGGGAGAGGGAGAACTAAGAGAAATCAATGAAATGCAAAATATTTGAAATGGCTGATGCAGGCTCTGAGTATGGATGGAGAGAGGTGGGGTGGTGGGGAGGGAATTGGGTGAGCCAAGGAAGGCACCATAGAATGGGAACTGTATTGGTATTTGATTAGGGAGGGGAGATTTTAATTTTCCAGAGTGGTTCCCAAACCGTGTCTGATGCCTGTGGACTGGGATTAAATTAGACCTGCAATGACAGGAAGATGCATCTGGATCTCCACAAGGCACCATCCCTGACACCTACCAATGGTCAGTGGTTAAGTGGAGCGGACATAGTGAACACAGGGCATTATTCAAACACGCCACAGCAGGCGGGATACGTAAGAAAGAGCCTAAGGGGGAAAGTGAATAAAGTTGTTATGGTCACAGGCATCAAATTTTGAGGGGTGGGTAGTAGTTTAGTGGTGACTATGTCTCCAGGAACATAAGAAAAGGTGGATTTTCCCTTGAAATTAAGAGAATGCCAATCAAGAAAAACGTCTTAATTTAACCTTTTCTAAATTGCCCTTGAGCATATCAAATCTCCCTAAATGTAACGTTATTGTTATTGATCAATTTAACTGGTTATAATATTATGAGTGAAAAATAATGAAATAATGGATGGCCTTAGAGAGTTGCAGGAAGACAAATGTGTTTACCGAAATGTAGATCTATTAGTGTTTTTTTTTTCTTTTTTGTTGTAGTTGTGCTGCTGGAGCTATTGACAAATTTGCTCTTTTAAAAAATCGACTTGCCAAAATATCAGCACGATGGAAACCTCTAAGTCAGTTTTCCTGAACCGTTCCATTCCTTCTGCTTCCATTAAGGAGGCGTAAGCAGCTCCCCCCCCCACCCCCTTCTGCCAGCGTAACCCATCCCCTGTCTGTCTGTGTTAAGGCTGACTCTAAAGTCAGCATGAAGTCTGTCAATATTAGGCTGGCTAAAAGTGAGCTGTCGTCTCGCACAGGTCGAAGTGTTTTTGTGGGCGACAGTTGCATTCTAGGTGTGTGTGTGTGTGTGTGTGTGTGTGTGTGTGTGTGTGGTTTGTGTTTGTGAGCCAAACAAGCTTGCTCCTGCATCCGTGTGTCTGTGCTGTTATTTTGTACTTCGCACAGCCACTCTCTCCTCCTCTCCCCACAGGATTCAGAGAGCTCCTCTAATGAGTGCCCCCAGTATGAATTACTTATTTATAGTCCCCCCCCCCCCCCCCCCCCCAAAACACCCCAGAGGCTGCCTGCCTTTTGCCGCCTGTTTTTCCTTTTTCTGTAATCCTTCCCTTTTGTCTGCGGGAGCAGCTCTTCCGCCTGCTCCGCTCATCTCATCTCTCTTCTCCTCTCCTCTCAGATGCAGCACCTCTCTCTCTCTCTCTCCCTCTCTCAGACATAAATATTCATGCTCCTCTGTCCCCCCCCCCCCCCCCCCCATTCTTCCTCCTCTTCTACCCCACAAAAAACAGACAGTTAAAAAAAGGGAGACAGAGATAGGATTGATTTGTGTAGGTATTCCATCCCATCCCACTTCGACAACATAAAAAGAACCAGAGTCGCATGTTCTATAGATAGTGCCAAGCCAGAGGAAAGAAATATCACCATTTGAATAACTCCATAACATGCGTAAGGGCGTCTGTCAAAATCGGTTCCATTTTTCATTTGTGTTTAGTGGATAATTTGTTGGGATGGGCGACATCACACGTATGCTGTAGGGCTGTGGAACTATACCGGCAGGTAGTGTCGGGGGTTAGGGGGGGGGGGGGCAGAAACAAAACAACGTTAATCTTTAATGGAGTAAACAGAGATGACTAAGAAAGAGTCAGCGTGTGATCAAAGATCTTTGAAAAGCGATGGATTTTGTCTTTTTCTCAGCTCCCAGCGTACAAGAGTTGAATGGCTTCTTCAAGACAGCTCAGAAGACCTAATCTATTGTCCAGCTCTGTGCTTCTGCGAATGACTGACTCCAAAACACCACCACCACAATTCCAACAGTAGGTGATCCACAAATCATCAGAACACAACACCGCCCCATCTGAGTGAATGCTCATATTCATTCATTTAGTTGATTTGAATAGAGTTTTTTTTTCTTTTGGAGGGGAAACATGGGGGATTTTTCACCTTGTAGTTATTTGCTTTTCAGGTCTTCTTTTTACTTCTTCTTGCACTCCCGCCTGATGTCCCACTACTTTGATCTAGCTGTCCTAATTAATAAGAGGGAAAAAAAAGAAAAACTTTTTCTCCTCTCCCCCTCAAAAATAATAACAAAAAAAAAACAAAAAAAACTAAATCCATGCATGCTTGATGTATGGAGCTCCACTTAAAAGGAATACACACCTAACCCCCTGGTGTTCATCCTTGTCCAACGCATGGAGGAATTCATGCTAAGCTGTCCCTGGAGAACAAATGGTTGTCCTCCATCGTTTCCTCTGATCTCAGATAAATTGCTGTAGGCTGTTGTGTATTACAGTGCCATGATTCTGATTCTAGAAGGCACTTTGGAAATAAGTTGACCCATTTCAGTAAGGCATTTACTTGCGAGGCGATAGAGTAGCATTGCGGTTTTTGTTTAAATCTGGAGCAAAATACAAAAGGTGCAAAAAATAGGAACATATGGTGGATGTTGCAGCCATTTTTTACCGATACATCAACAGTACAAGGTAATTTTTTGTTGTTTTCATGGCATTACGATTGCTGTTGTGTGCAATATCTGAGTATTTAGACTTTTAGCTAAAACATTCACCTTTATTTGAATGAAAACATCAAGCTGATCAGAGAAAATAGGCCTTGCAGATAATATACAAACAAAACATTCAAGAATATACAGCATCATCCACATATCTTTAATTAGCAAAACAAAAAGGAAAAAAGACCATGCTTGTCATTTGAACATTAAGTTAGAATCCAATCTTTCAATACCTCTCTGACTGAGTAAAAAAAAAAGTGCAAATATATACAAAACACTTCCACACAGCCAGCAAGTTTGAAGGATTCACTCTGGCAGCTCCTTCAACCTAACCCAACGGAAATATAAAAACAAAAATCATAATAAAAAAAAAAAAATAAAAAAAAACAATAATTTAAAAAGGAACATTTCAAAACCAATAATTATACAAAATATATTTATATATTTATATAGAATTAAGGACTAGGCAGAGCAGTCACCCACCAACCAGTCAGTCACTCAGTCACAAAGCTACTTCCTCCCCGGACACAAAAGTTAATAAACTCCATATAATCTTTGAAACTGTAAACAAGTCTGTTACGTTTAAATTGATTAAAACATTTGGGATAATCTGACAAAAATAAAAGAAAACAAACAACAAATAAATTATAATTAATTTATCTGAGACAAAGATGCTTTACAAGAACACTGACTTTGAAATGCAGCGATGAATCTAAAAACGTTATTCCTCTACAGTAACTACTGAGAAACACCACGATTCTGCACACACTCCTTGCCTTCACACACAGCAGGTGCTTTTGGAATATTATTATCATCATTATTATTATGCTCTTTACCACAATACAATAACAGATAATTGTGTCTGGCTCTGTAGTGGCTCTGAGTTCTGCTACCAAAACATATATGGCCCTTAAGACCAGTCTATAGGGAACTGCCATTTTGTGGTTGTTGATTTTTGTGTGAGAAGTTGTACAGATGTTAATAGTAAAAACGAAACGCACAAAAAAAAAAAAAATCTAGATGTTTGCTATTCCGATTGAGTGGTGGTCTGTCTGTCAAACTTAGTCATTACAGTATGGTTTTAACCACGAGTCTCCACGAAGTTTTATATATTGTGAGATTTATTGTGGCTTTTAATTTGAGAAAGTGGTTCAACCAGTGCTTTGATATCCATAATACACCTGACATGCTGACCCGGCACCTTTCGGCGAGCAGGCAGCCGTTTCAGACGGAGGCAGATTTCCAGCAGTCGCAAAAAAAAAGAAAAAAAAAAGAAGCTCAGCAGAATAAGACCTAGATTCCCATCCACTGACCCCATTTCTTTCCCTTCCCCAAAAATAACAAATGAATGTTCAGAGGGATACTTCCTCTTTAATTATCCTCCTGCAGCTTTTAAAATGTTAATGAGCCGTGCGTCGGCAGCATCATCTTTCCCACGGAATCCGAGCAGGAGTGCAAGGAGGCTGATTTGGTGTCTCGAGAACCAGTCATGCCCAGCTTTCTTACTGCTTTCAGCATACCTTCATAGCTGCGTTCAGTTCTTTGATAAAAGATATGCTGCAAATTGATTTTGTAGGATGATTCTCCATGAGCGAGCGAGTAGGCTACCTTAATTACTTCTGTTATCTGAGAGATTTTGTTCAGGCCACTGTCTGTCTAATGTCCGTCTGGAGACGGATACTTCGCCCACGCACTAATGAGGAGGTCTTAGTAGGTTGCTAGATAACAAAAAAAAAACATGAACCCTTGAGTAAAGTCTCATTTTGATGGTCTAAATATCTGTATTCACATCACTGTCAAGTCGCTGTGCAATAGTACTGTACATATAAATCATTAGGGTTAGCAGACATGTTTGGTATCTGGGGAATAAGATGCCTATGAGGAGGTATGTACCTACCTAGACTTACGAGGGAAAAGGGAATCAAAAGGACTGGATTTTTAGCTTCATGGTATGGCAAGAGAGCAGCATACTTCACATGGAGCCCTCCTCTCTAAATCTCACAGTGTCATTAACTCCACACTACAGTGGGATGATAGCGGCCCAATAAGTCAGCCCTGATTTCCTCTATGGCCATCCGACATCTCTCTCGCTCTAAACTAGAACCTCTTTGGTCAGAACGCATTCCTTTTTATTATTATATCTCTATAGAGAGCATTACAGTGGGGTGTGGAGTACCTTAGGGGTCAGTGGAATAGGGGAACCTTACAATTTTTCATTTTGGGGTGTTGGGCGGGGATGGAATAGTAAACTCTTGATATGCAGTTTATCTTGAAAAGACTTCTCATAAACAAAAGAATTCTCTTGCCGTATCATTCTTACACAAAAAGCAATGACTAAGCTGGACCAGGATACGCGAAGTCACCAATACTGTACATGAAATTGTGTACATTCTTGTGTTGCGAAAAAAAAACAAATAAATTATGCACAATAAATAAGACACAATAAATACTTAATTGAAAAGGGCAGAACTCAGAACCACATAGAAATGAAAGAATGGCTAATAATACAAAAATCTCAGGGGTCTGTTATTACAGTATCAACTCCAGTTGGTACGTCCTTCCTAGAGATGTTTTGGAAAAATGGCTGAACATAAACAACTCTGTCGGTGACTCAGCTAAACACTACTGCCATGGAAAAGCATCAGCAGTCACTGGCCATACCTCACCACAATGTACACCAGGGACATAAATGTTCACGTGTGTGTTTCTCTGCATGTGTGTTTGTGTGTGAGTGTGCACGCAAGCCCTATGTACAAAAGCAATGATGGACAGAGGCCTAACTGTTTATGAGTAACTGTCGAGAAGCACAACCAAACTGCTTCATGTGCACAGTGATGCAGGCCAAAAGGAGCGACGTGTTAAATGATTTTCACAGACTCCAGAAACAGTAGCAAAGGAGTAAGAGCTGAACATGTTGGCTCAGTACAGACCCTGGAGTCAAGTGTGTTCCCAAAATAGTAACAGTGAAAGGGTTCAAATTAAGAATTTAAAATGACTGTATGCAGAGAAGTCCTCCATTATTGTGCTTGGAGTTGCATGAAACTGGTATCTGGTTAAAAAAAATAAAAATGTACTTCATAAACATCCACCGTACACTAAAGAGCTCAACGGAAAAGCCAGGAGTCCACATAAACATCTACAACTTAAAGCTGACAAGCACTGTACATTTGTGTGTCTTGTGTCTTTTCTATGTTTAGAATTAGAACGAAGAATAATGAAGCTGAATGGAAAGAGATGTCAAGCACCCATAACAGAAGTCGCTGACAAACATAGGAACATCGTTGGAACATTCATGTAGGAACGTCCTCATTCTTAGTGGTTACTGAAGAGTGTTCAAAGAGTAGATGTCTCACTAATGGCTCACCCTAGTTTCTCAGACTTATTGCTCGTTGTGGATCAGATACGTGTGGGGGACACCTGATGTTAATGGAGCGTCCTTTTCCATGTCAGTAGTATTTGAGAGAGCTGAGGATGCGTTAGATGCACTTCAGCCCTCACAGACGCACAGTGGAGTTAGAACATTAGGGGGCCTGGGGACGTTGATTGGGCGGATCAAATCCATTGCGTGCACCCATCTGTGGACAGTGACTGTGGTTTATATTCAGCCAGAATGCAACAACAACACCAACAACGACGAAAAAAAAAAAAAAAAAAAAAAGGCAAGCTTTGAAGAACTCTGGACTCTCACCAAAAGCGATAAGGCCAGCGTCCATTATGCCCCCACCCCCACCCCCACACCCACACAAATCCAAGAGCAGAAGAAAAGCAAAAAGAGAGACGAGTGAGAAGAAAAACAAAGGCGCTTTGTAAGTCTATGGCATTTGAGAGAGGTGCTAGGCGATGAATCAGTCCCTCGTTTCCGGGGCCGGACCGACGCACTGCACCAGCTCCAGGGGGCGCGTCCGTACGTCAGTCCCCGCGGGCCCGCCGATGACCCCCGTGGGTCCTCGGGTCGTGACTCGAGATGGCTGTTGCTGCTGACTCATGTCCCTCTACTCTACCTGGGTATCTCTTTCCCCAAGTTTTAAATGTCGAACTTCCAATTGCTTTTGTTCTGTCCTTTTTTTGTTAATTACTATTTTTCCCACTGATAAATGCCAAAAAGTCCATGACGTAGTTTGGATTTACTAAGAAGTATTAATATCCCATCTTTTTCTCTGTTCTTTTAACCCCCCCACCCCACCCCACACACACACACACACCCCAGAGTGAATGAAAGTTAACCTTTCCATGGCACTAGCTTGGCAATTCAGCACAGTTTCCAAGGCAACGTCACATATGCCTTTTTCATGGAATGTATCTCATTATATCCACAGTAGTTCACATCCATTGAGTTTTAGGCAGTTGCTTTTTTAAAAGTCTTTTTTCAAAGAGAAGAAAAAAAAGGCCAGTGTGAAGAAGAAGAAAAAGAAGAAGAAGAAGAAGAAGAAGAAGAAGAGGAAGAGGAAGAAGTAGATGTAGAAGAAGGAGAAGGAGAAGAAGACTTAGAAGAAGAGAATTAAAAAAAAAAAAAAGAAAGGAAATCTCTTGATAGTCCCACTGGCGATGGCAGGTAGAGGTGTCGGAGAGTTACGAGGGGATTTGGGGGGCACGGGGTCGGGTTCAGATACATTGGGCTTTGTGCTGTGCTGTGGTTCTTAGTGTTGATTGTCCAGTGTCATTCGTATCCACCATCTTGTTAGCATAAACTGTGGATGTCTCTCCAACACAGGCCTGATAATCGATACAACCCCACCCACCCCACCCGCCCCACCCCAACCCATCTCCTGCCCTCCCAATCACCCAAAAAGCCCCCCTCCCCCCTCAGCTGCACACACATCCACACATAAACACATTTTCACACACACACACTCTCCCACAGACGCTCAAACCCCACACTCAGCGTTATGACCCCCCCCCCCATCCCCAGGATCCATTGGTGGCGGCCCTCAGCTGCTGCCTGACATCAGGTTAATGGCTTGTTCCAGTTTGTGCCGCAGTTTGTGTTTGCGGCAGTAACCATCCCTGTCGAGCGCTGTCAAAATCTGTGCAGTGAGGGACGGGGAGAGAGGCAGAGAGACAGAGAGAGAGAGAGAGAGAGAGAGAAATGGAGGAAAGAAAATATGAGAGATAGGGGATGACAGAAGGAAACAGAAATGGAGAGCAAGAGTTAGAGACAAACTCCATTAGTTGATAGCAAGCATTCAATCTGCAAATTGAGCTGTATTTTAATAGAAATGCAAACTAGTGACACTGAATAATTATTTATGAACCCAAACTTTTAAATGTGTATGATGACACTGTCACCACCAAAGTAATCGCTCAGCAGCCCTGGCAGTGGAACACAATTGGCCTTGCGCATCAGACCTCACAGCTAAATGTTTTTTTGTAATATAACTTTCTGCTTTTTGTAATCCTGCAAACTGTCTGTGCTAAACCCAAACATGAGACATGATTACAAGTTTTAAGGAGTTCCCCCGGATGTCTGTACATACCAGCATCCAGGTCAGAACATTATAAGCTATTAAACTTGGATATGTGTGTGTTTTTTATGAATCCCACATTTTTGGATTGTTTACTGGAGCATATCTGTAACATAATTGCAGTCAGCACGATGGCTTTCTAGTATCCATGGTGAAAAAGTATGTTTAGTATGTTTAGTCTGTTGATAGGGTACGACCACAAATTCTTCCCTCTGGTATGGGGAGTCCCCTCTTTGAAACAATTAATCATGCGTAGCGTAATTTACAAATACTTTTTTGGAATATGTGTGGATGATGGACATTCTATTTGACATCTTTATGGTTTTAACTTGACATTCTCAAGGACACGGGCTTGCCCAGTTAGTCTGTCTAGAGTCAACGTGTCTTCTGCTCACGTGCATGTACAGCCTAGGGCGTGTACATGTCATGTGTATTTTTTTTTTTGTCTCTCATGATTGACATTTTTCTGTAGAGATTAGATTTGAAAGAAAAGCAGAAGGTTTTTTTCTAAAAGAGCTCAGTGAGGAGGAATCCAGCGGAGTGCAGTCGGTCTTACCTCCTCCTTGTACTTGTTAATGTAGAAGTAGAGTTCGTTGAGGGCACTGAGCGTGTTGAACTCGCTGCCATGGAGACGAGACTGCTCCACCAGATAAGCATCCATGTCCTGATCACTGATGCTGGGCATCTTGCTGATATCTCGGTAATACCTGCCATTCGTACACGCACACGCACACAAACACACAAACACACAAACACACAAATAGAAGTAATATAAACACATTCCACTGTACTTATCTCTTCATTTATGCATACTGGCAGATGGGCAGTGTGTTTACTTTTGGGGCAGATTAAGTGGCATCATTACTTCCACTGAACGCATTTATGGCACATAGAATGTGCGAGCGCTGGAGGTTCTCAAGACCGAGAGCCTGCGAGTAGGTTTTTACTGCGGCGAAAATTGGAATGTCAGGATGAAACACAATGCTCTAATCACTCCTAGAGCCCAGATGGACTCAATCCAGGGGCAGAAACACTACAAAAGCGGAAGCAGACGGAAGTAAATTCAGATAATGTTTAACACTCGGCTTGGCCCCGCGGTCCAAATGGTTACAGCATGAAGGTAGATAAATCAAAGCCATTGTTTCCAAGTTCTATGAGAGTCCACTTTCCCCTTATCAAGGTTGTAATTTATACCCTCACTGTCAATAGCGCTGCTGAAATGTTTGCTTTAATTGTACGGCAAGTACTTTTAGGGTAAGGTTGTAGGATTGCATTAAAAATGACTACGACAGACTCCAGCCAGCCACAGCACCATCGCAGCTGGGCATGAATGTGTTTGGCATGTACCAGCTGGTTGGGTGTGGCAATCTTAGCCTTTGCCTGGGTGACCTTAACGACCCCAGCACCCGCACAGAAAAAATCACCAGCTCACCTCTCCACCCAGCTCTTGTAGTTGGGGATGTCTTTAGCGTAGAGCAGCTTGTTGGAGGGCGAGTCCTTGCCCAGCCGGTGCTCAGAGGTGGAGCAGGAGTCCATGAAGGTCTGGGCCACCACCGACAGGCAGGCATCTGTGATGCTGTTCTTGTGGATGTCAAAGACAAACTGCGGGTTCTTGATCACGTTCACCCAGAAACGCAGAGGCAGGCTGTCAAAACAGAGAGAGAGAGAGAGAGACGGAAAGGCGGAGAGAGAGAGAGAAGTTACAAAGCCATTTTTATTTACGATTATACGTTTTGAGTGATTATACATTTTTCCAAATGGAAGTGGAAAGAAGATCCATTTCCCTAATCCCTGACTGTATACTACTCACACTGGTCTTCACATTCCAGAAAGCATTCAGCAAAAAGAACTCCAATTACTGCAGATTATGCCCTTTAATATGCCTTCAACAGGGCACCATTATGTGTTCTTAAATTGCTTCAAGTGCTTTTGACAGCCACAGTTAATTACACTGCACTAATGAAGCAAGCGCTCTGTGTTGCTCTTTCTCTCCACTTCCATGTCCGGAGGATTAGACAGTGAGTGGCAGAGGGGGCTGGTGCTGATTGGGGTGGGAGTGGTGGGAGCGGGGGGTGGGGGTGGTTGGTGGGGTGGGGGGTTGTGTGGTTGTGTGTGTGTGTGTGTGTGTGTGTCCAGCACTCACCAGTTGCTCTTCCAGGTGTGGCGCACATCGGGGTCTGTGATCTGCCGGCGGTCGGCCTGCTCGTCCAGGAAGTCGAACATGTACTTGATGGCCAGTGGGAGCGCGCTGCCGCGGTGGGCCGTGCTGAACACCGTCTCGAACAGGTCGTCCACAAATTTTTGCAGCGTACCCTGCATGGACATCACACGGAAGCGGGTCAAGCTCAACACTTTTGGAGAAAAAATATTCAGCATATATGTGTGTGTGTGTGTGTGTGTGTGTGTTCGTGTGTGTGTGTGTGTGTGTGTGTGTGTGTGTGTGTGTGTGTGTTTGTGCACACTTGCACATCCAAACATGACTGATACGTAGCAGTGTATTTCTGTCTGACAATCAGTGACAGAGGCCAGACTGACTAAAATAAAAATGCCCTGTATTATCTGAAAATGGATTACAATCCAAGGCAACCTTTTCTTTGAAGTACACAACAATTTAAAAAGCCCTTTAATTCAATGACTGGCCATCCTTAAACATTTTAAACTCAGCCAGAGGGTCCATCATCCATTATTCTGTTCCAGACTTTCTGCCCACAGACTTAACAGCACCTTCTTAATACTCTCTGAATTGCAAATTCATCTTGATTTTCTATAGTCCAATGCCAACATTCAGACATGACATGAACTATACTCAATTTGAAACGAATGAATCGACTTAGGGGGGGAAAAAAAACGAAGTTTGACAGACCTTGGTAGCCAGCAGTCTGGTGAGGTAAATCTCTGACACCATCTTGCTGCCGCGGTCTCCCTCGCGCTGGTCAGAGTGCTCGTGGTTCTTGACCAGATGCCACAGCTTGGTTCCCGTCTCCTGGTCGGGCGTGATCATGGGCGCCCGCGAGCGCAGGCTGTCAGGGCTGCTGGACGTCCGCAGGAGGCTCTCTGGGGGAGACGGGGGGGGGAGGTGTGGAGGAGGAGGACATGGTTAACGACGCGAGGAACAAGGAACAAATAGCTCAGCTTACATCCTACAATCCCCAAGTTCCACTGGAGAAGAGCCGTGATTGACTGGGGAAGCTTTGGCACAAGAGCCTTTGGTTGATTTTCGCTTCAAATCTGTGAACTCTTCATTGACTTGAATTGACTGACATGTATGGCGAGTCCTCACGGGTTGAAGTGAAATGGAGGGAGACATTCAAGATAATGAACAATGATTATTGGGTTAAAGGAATACAGTAGGAGTGTGTCTCTCCGTCCATTGTCATCACCTTGCACGTTATTTAAGCCAATTAATTCACTTTTTCTGTATTTTTCAATTTTTCATGGTGAATGAGCCTCTTATGACTTGCACACGGCTGTCCAAAATGATGAGTATGAAATGATCTCACTGCCCAGCAGATGGAGATATCTCCAGATCTCTGCAGATCCATACGGACACATGGACGTATGGATCTGCAGAGGCCTCTGGAGATATTATGATTTTGCAGTGAAGGAACCTGTAATTCTATAAACCCACTGTCAGTGTCCCACTGTGTTAGCGTATCCTCATCAGAATCAGAATCAGAATCAGATTTTATTTGCCAAGTAAGTTTAGAACAAACAAGGAATTTGACCTGGTGAACTGACTCTCAATGTGCTTACACATATATTACACATAATATACATTACAACACAATACAAAACAAACACAATACAATACAAAAACAAACAGTGCAATGGTCTATGAAAGCTTGAGAAAGTATATACAGGAGCTGTGAATTGTTACAATAGTGCAAAGAAGAAAGTCTTGGCTTACCATATCTACTGAGGGAGCGGGTGAAGGTGAAGGAGTTGGCGATATTGTACGCAGACACCTGCTTCTGTACCAGTGCTACCAGCGAGCCATCAGTCACCTGTAGGAGGAGAAGGACCAAGCAATGCATTACTTACATTACCAGTATTCAAAACCGAGAACCTAAATACAACACAGGGACCATGACAGAGGCATAGAATGTATCTTTACTCTACAAAGTCTATGCTCTATAAAGACTACTACAAGACTACACTCTATGTAGAATACACCCAGGGGGAAACAAAAAAACAAGCTATCCAAGCAGTCAAGCTCCATAAAGAGTGTTTTGCCTATCAAAGATTATTTCAGCTATGGAGACCCTTGCAGAGTTCCAAAAGCCCGGCTTTGCTGTAAAATTGTACAGTGTGTGTGTGTGTGTGTTTCTGTGAGTGTGTGTGTGTGTGTGTGTGTGTGTGTGTGTGTGTGTGTGTGCGCGCGCGGGCGTGTGTGTGTGTGTGTGTGTGTGTGTGTGTGTGTGTGTTTCTGTGAGTGTGTGTGTATTTAAAGAACAGCTCCTGTAAAAGTGTACAGCTTTGGGAACAATCTTTCTCCCTTTGAGTGTGGGATTCATGTCTACTCTGGGATAGATAGTAGATGCATTTGAGTGGCTTTCAAGTGCACTTAAATTTCACCTCAATTACACAAATAAGTGGATGGAACAATTCACATCCGTCCAAGTAGCACCGGGTAATCCACAGCTAAATCTACAGAAATCTAACCCAAACTCTAAATCTAAGGTGCAATGTTAAACCCTTAAGGGTCTCGCCCTTAAGAGAATCCTTGAAGATTCTATGTATAACCCTCTAATAAAGGATCCTGTGATTAAGAGTGCTTTTGAGCTGTACAACCTGCACAGTTGTAAGGCTTTGCAGGGTGAAAGTTCTTTGTGAAGAAATTGTTCCATCTCAAACCTTTGGTTCATTTAGAAAGAAGCTTTATTCAATTCAGAAAAAGCTCAACTTTTGTAAGAGTGTATCAAACAGATACGAACAGGAAGTGGTTTGAGGGGGCAAGGAGAGCAAAATTGTTCCAGTCTCAAACCTTTTGGTTCATTTAGAAAGAAGCTATATTCAATTCAGAAAAAGCTCAACTTTTGTGAGAGTGTATCAAACAGATACGAAACAGGAAGTGGTTGGAGGGGGGCAAGGTGTGTTTGAGCTCACCTGGTAATGTGCCAGAGTGTTCAGTCTCTTACAGATACAAACAGGAAGTGGTTGGAGGGGGGCAAGGTGTGTTTGAGTGTGTGTGTGTGTGTGTGTGAGCTCACCTGGTAATGTGCCAGAGTGTTCAGTCTCTTACAGATACAAACGGGAAGTGGTTGGAGGGGGGCAAGGTGTGTTTGAGTGTGTGTGTGTGTGTGTGTGTGTGTGTGTGAGCTCACCTGGTAATGTGCCAGAGTGTTCAGTCTCTTACAGATACAAACGGGAAGTGGTTGGAGGGGGGCAAGGTGTGTTTGAGTGTGTGTGTGTGTGTGTGTGTGTGTGTGCTCACCTGGTAATGTGCCAGAGTGTTCAGTCTCTTCCAGTCGCTCTCGATCTTTGTTGTCACGTCCTCATCCTGAAGGATGATTCGGGTCAGACGCCCTTGTCTCCACTCTGGAACGTGAGTAGAACATGGGAGGATAAACAAACAAACAAACCAACAAACAAACCAACAAACAAACAAACACATAAATACAGTCTCACAGTCTGACGTCCTGGTGTTGTTGTCAGTGAATAAACCCTGTTTTTCCCGGTTGTGATATACTTTGAACGCTTGCTAAGCGGGGCGAGCGTGGTAATAGTTCTTTGTGCATTATGCAAAGTGCTACTCTAATCTGGAACTAATGAAAACCTGCCACTCTGTTTTAGTGACTTTAGAATGGGAGACGACTGGCGTGACCATTAAAGCCCAAAACAATTTATGCCCGGTTATGAATCAAAGGAGCGGGAGACTGCAGGAAGTGGAGGTGAATCATCAGTGGGTGGGTGGGCGTATGGAAGTGGTGTGTGTGTGTGTGTGTGTGTGTGTGTGTGTGTGTGTGTGTGTGTGTGTGTGTGTGTGTGTGCGTGTGTACGTGTGTACGTGTGCGTGTGTGTGTGTACAGGCATAAATGGGGTGTCTACTGAGGGATGCTGTAGTTTTTTTTTTACCCAGATCCATGTCGTCTGCCTGGGGTCGCTGGGAGTAAGGGAGGCCCTTGTAGGCTGCGTCCAGGAGCTTGTCCTTCACTTGGGTTATGGTGTCACAGTTAATCACCTTCACTGGGATCTCTGTGCCGACCTCACCCTCGGGAGGGATGCACATTAGTGTCTGAGGAAGAGGACACACACACACACACACACACACACACACACACACACACACACACACGTACAAGGACAAGGACATGGGGACACAAACACACACAAAAAACAAACACACAGGATTTTAGTACTCCTGCAAGGTACATTGCACCCTTTTGAATGTGAATCTTTTTTCAGCCAGACGGTACAGCTGTAAGGTTTATGCAGCATACGCCGAAGGTCTGATATAATATAAACTCTCTGACTAAACCCACAAACAAACACACCCTAACACTCACACAAACAAACACACCCTAACACACACACACAAACAAACACACACGCCTGAACAAGAGTGGGTGGTGTGCAGGCTTCATCCCTGAGCCTTATATATCTCTCTCACTCTCCCGGTGCTCTGTCTGTGTGTGTGTGTGTGTGTGTGTGTGTGTGTGTGTGTGTGTGTGTGTGTCTGTGTCTGTGTGTGTGTGTGTGTGTGTGTGTGTATCGCGGGCAAAGCCTGTCTGTTTTTCTCCAGATCAATTGATAACATTCCACATATCCCGGGCTGATTGATCAACACTCCCACATAAACGTTAAACTGCGTTGTCGCCGGTGATGACTCCATCTCCTTATCGTCATCAGTCAGAATATGAGCGATCCAAAACACTTTATAAAACATCCCCAGATCAATACAGCCATGGTAGAGCACATTGCCAAGGATTTATCAGGGCTCAGGTAAAACAGACACATGTGATCCAGGAGAAACCCTAGACAATAATACTGCCTTATAGTCATGTGGGGCTAGAAGTATATCGCTGTAGACAACAGTGGGTGAGAATTAGCCTAAACACGGGTGGGAACGATTAGACAGTCAGGCGACATGTCCAAACCAATTCTGGTCTTGTGAAAGTGGCGCTGAGAGGGAACAGATCTCTGAAATCCCTTGTTTGTAAGATATTCGGTGGTCAAGTTAAGAATAGGATTTACAAAGCTTGTTGGCACAGTCTAGTCATTGGTTCTCTTTCATCACCATCAACCACTGAAGTGTCAACAAGTTTACCTCAGATATGGACTTTTGTCCCCGGAGTGACAAAGCTGCATGACCAGCTGTGCGACTTGTACCGCAGAGACTTACTGCTGTACTACCGGTCATAAAAACCCAAGGACCTTTCAGAGTACTACCTATTAAATCATCCCTCGAATCATCTCAGGCACCTGCAAATGTCCTTCACAGGAGTGTTGCTATGCTGAGCATTAACTGTTATTGAGCGCAAAAAGCAAAGAGGAACATTCTTTTAAAGCCAAATTGTGTCTGGGATATGGTGAATGTACAGGTACATAACTTTTCAATTCAATTTTATTTGTATAGCGCCATAAAAATACAATTGCCTCTAGGCGCTTAACAGAGCCCAGAGCCTAAACTAACTATAGGCCCGCGATGGTAAACACCATACAAGAACAGTACCATAAACCAATACTAACCACCCATCATATGACTATGTTACAGGCAAATTAGCCACTGTAGCCTTTTAATAACACATTCCAATACATTAAAGAGGTCAACGGTTATTAACGTTGAGGCCCCTTTGATTATCTGTGTAGTGGCCCTGGCTGTCAAGTGATGGAAATAGTCCATATAAATTCATAAGAAGACCTTTGGTGTGTGTGTGTGTGTGTGTGAGTGTGTGTGTGGTGTGTTAATCAGGTGATTAAAGCAGTGTGCAGCTGGTGAGAGGAGGAGAGCGAGAGAGAGGAAGAGGTGTAGCATCTGCAATATGGCTACTTGCTGATCATTAAGCAAAAGGCAATTTCCACCCATCCCCCCCCCCCCCCCCCCCCCCCCCCCCCCCCCCCCACCCCCCACAACACCCCCCACCCAACATCCCCACTCCCACCTCCTTATCCCCACTTCACCAACCCCTCTCCTGCCAGTTCCCTGAAAAAAATATTTAACAAGTGAGGAGTTTGTGATTAAAACCTAATTACACAGCAAATTATGGAATTTTCCTGGAGACTGGCTGGACGGCTATATTTAGGGGTCCAGAGTGGGACGGGGACAGGCAGGCTTGCTGATTGGTGGGGGACCCCCTAGGGGAGGAGATTAGGTTTTTAAACACTGCTCTAAACACCAAGGACTCCC